>NC_056726.1:1679033910-1679173910 GCF_019279795.1 Protopterus annectens
TGAGTGATAGTGGTGAGGTTAGTAGCAGTGTACTGAGTGATAGTGGTGAGGTTAGTAGCAGTGTACTGAGTGATAGTGGTGAGGTTAGTAGCAGTGTAGAGCTTTTTGGTAAAGATACTGAAGAGAAGTGGCCCTAAAATTGAACCTTGTGGGATGCTTACTGTAACAGGTAATAGGGAGGATAGATCTCCTTGCTATTTGACCACTTGCTATCTGTCAGATACGTAGCTATGAAACCGTGAGAGAGTTGTATAGCTTAGGTGTAGGGATGAGAGCTCATTAAGGAGTCTATGGTGGGAAACTGTATTGAATGCCTTGGACATATCTAGGAAGATGGAGAAAACTAATTGTCCATTATTTTTGAGTTGGTTGATCATGTTGATGAAACTTATAAAAGTCACTGTAGTACTGTGACTGGGTCGGAAGCCGTGTTGGGAGATGGTTAGTAGGTTATTGCTTAGAAAGTAATTCATGAGTTGTGAGTGTACACGTTTTTCTAGAATTTTCAATAATGGAGATGATATTGCTATTGGTCTGTATTTGGAGAGGTCTGTTGAGGTGCCACCTTTATGCAGAAGAATGATATAGGAAATTTTAAAGAGCTTGGGGAATATATTGTTTTGTGATAGACTGGTTGATTGGTGATAGACTGATTTCTGATGTCAGGAAGGTGCTTAACTAGCTTTTGTTAAGCGCCCCTAACTGTTGTTAAGCTGCAGTTTTGCATTAACAGCAGTCAGTGGCCACCACAGTATAGTGGAAGGACAAACAGCTTTAAGATAAGTTAAACACTGGCTGAATTAAGTGCTTGATTTATTTTTGAAGCTCTTTGCACTACCACTGCCTCCCAGTGACCAGTCTCTGCATGGCTGTGTTAAGTGTGTTGCAACTTTCAAAATTTTAACACAGTTATAATGCCAGCACTTTGCTTTCCTTTTACTCTTGTAGTGCATAGGAGCAGATTAATCTCCATGCACTACAAATAATTATAATTAGGTCTTTCAGATCATAACCTTGCATGTTATGTGTTCATGCATGGATGTCAAGCTTCACCTCTAGTGAAGAAAGTTCACCAAGGAAGGCAGCGATGTCTTCCTGTCATGGAGAGAGAGAGAGCTGTGTGGACAAGAGTAGGTATTCTTGGAGAACATCAGCCAGAACGTTGACCGGAAGAAACAGGAAACCATCTGTGGATATCCTGGGAGGATCATCATTGGAACCTTATTTATGGGATATCTAGAGTGGATTTGTCTGTGTTCAGGAAAGAACAAGGGACAAAGCTTGATCTGATTGAAGCAGAACAGGAACAAAAGAAGTTTTGGGCTTCATTTTTCCACTCCATGATGCCTTTTGTTTTATTTCACTGTAAATAAAGGGGAGGTTGGTGTAGCAGGGGAGTTTGATTTGGCACAATGGTTAAAGTCTTCACCTCACAGACACAAAGTATAGAGTTTGATTCTGACCTTAGGTTATTGGCAAGACTTAAAATGACTCTTCAGGGTAGTCAGCCTAGTATTTATAAACCTAATAAAGTACGCTGAAAATGAAATACTGTTTCCATACTACTGCATATATTAATATATATATATATATATATATATATATATATATATATATATATATATATATATATATATATATATATATATATATATATGGATTCACTTTATAATTTTGAAATACTGAAATACCGAATTTCATAATTCAAATTCATAAAGTCGAACGGCCATAATCCCGACAGCACACAATCGCGACTCACACAATCACGAACACATACACACAATACACCACACAACACATACATCGTCCACCCCACACTACAACAAACAAAACTCACACAAACACAAAAACACAAACGAACCTACCTGCGCCCCCCACTTATATATACTAACTCCGAGATTGCACAGACACAAAAAGGCAACACACACCCACACATTTCACAGTCCCTTGCAAACACACAAACATCACACATATCCTACCCAGTTTGGCTTTGTTAAGGGCAGATCCTGCCTCTTAAACCTGGTTGACTTCTTTGAAACAGTCACCAAGGAATACCCCACTCTGGCATTATAGATAAGCTCACCAGCTTAAATATAAACCCCTATGTCACTAGATGGGTTGCAAACTGGCTCAAGGACAGAACCCACATGGTTGATGACTGCAAACTGGGTGCCATAATCAACTCTCCAGCCGACACAAGCATCCTCCAAAAGGGCATCATAGAAACAGACAACTGTGCCAGAGCCGGGACCTGGGGACCCAAGTTGATAGCAATCTCATTTGAAAAACCACGTGCAAAGTGGTTAGAAAAACATTTATTATAGCCACCTAATCATTGAAGGGATTCACATCTAGATAGGGGGGGGGTCATCATGCCTCCTCTTACTCATCATCAGGCAGGCCCATAATTGAGTACAATGCCCTTTTTGGGACCAAACACACCTGCAGCAACTGGAAAGAAAACTCCAGCTCTACTCAGTGGCATACCACTGCTCAGAGAGGGTGACCTGCCCCTACGATAAAAGGCCATGTCCAACCGAATTAGGGACATGCTGCACCTCAAAAAAATCCAAATCCCCCCATCGAACACCCAGACTTGACTGAAAGAAATAGAAATAAAAAATAAGGATGACAGGAGGGAGACAGTCATCCTCATTGATTCTCTTCAAGAGGAGTCTTGATGAGTGGATGGGAGAGTATCACTTCTGTGTCACTGTTAGACAGAGGCACAGTATACTAACCTCGAAAAAAAGGGCATAAAAAATTTATTTAAAATGGGTCAGATAGCCTAGTATGAACCTATGAACCTATACATACATCAACACATCCAACACTTACACACATTCAGAAACACTCAAACTCCCACACAAAACCCTTACAAAACACTCTTCAATTGCACCTACATCCATAGACGATACACTCCCAACACTGCACGCCACGTACCGTAAGCCATAACTGTGAATTCAAGATATTCGAATTCACAATTATGCACTTTCGCGATTTTGAGTTTTCGACTTTGACTTTGAAAAACTGAAATTCTGTATTTCAGTATTTTTAAATTATAAAGTGAACCTATATATATATATATATATATATATATATATATATATATATATATAGATATATATATAGATATAGATATATATATAAATGCATATGTGTAAGCACACACATATAGAGGGAGAATAAGAGGGAAAAAGCCAAATATTAATATCCAGCAGCTTTGTTCTTTGTGTATTGTTTCTTATGCTCACTTTGTCATATTATAACAGCTAATAGGTCATTTTTTGTCCTTCAAATGGCACAGCAACTGCGCAAAATATATGTTTTGGTGGTGTTCACCCACAGTGATCACCACAGCGACAGTGCCCAGTGCATATGCATCCTTCTCAGATGTTTTTCTGCTACACTAGTAACATTATCGGAATGAAACAACACCACAATGTACACAGCTATAATGATGTACATTTCTCTAAGCAGGAATTTCCATGCAGGACATGCATCATTGTCATCAGTATTGGACAACATTTTGTCCAAACTCTTACTCACTTTTTGCAGCAACTTTGTGGCATATATGGATATAGCCCTGACTATGTCCCAGATGACTCAGGGTCCGTTAGTGATGTCAGCCATGGAGGACTTAACTGAGGGTGGGAAAAGAATGGATGGGCTGAGCCTACTTGCTTCTCCTAGAATGAAAGGAGAGGTGCATATACCAAAGAATGCATGTTCTATTTTCATTGTTTAGTGGA
Organism: Protopterus annectens; assembly: GCF_019279795.1. Classification (NCBI taxonomy): domain Eukaryota; kingdom Metazoa; phylum Chordata; order Ceratodontiformes; family Protopteridae; genus Protopterus; species Protopterus annectens. Next base: position 1,679,037,663 of record NC_056726.1, read on the forward strand.
AATTGGATAGACAACAAAAATAAAAAATAACATTTATCTGAAGGAGCAAGGTCATTTACAGGCTTACCTCACTCACATAGGTGAATGACAGTTCTGTGCAATGTTCATTCTACTCTCAGTCCACAAGGCATATGTGCAAAAATATTAGACCTCATGTCCAATCCCCCATGTAGAGGTCTATATTAATTTGTTGAAAACTAATTCCAGCGAACGGCCATTCATCAAACGTTCACTTCAGCACTGTTCCCCACTGTAGTGCCATATATAAGTAGGGTGGGTGTGGGGGTTGATATAATGTAGTTTGTGTTATGGTCAGTGTGGAGGACAAGTAATCCCTTCCTTTAGAAAAACATTCACTGAAGTGAACGTTCGATGAACAGCCATTCACTGGCTTGTGTTCGATGAATGGCCATACGCTGGAATTAGTTTTCGATTAATTAATATAGACCCCATGTAGATGATGGCAATAGTCATAGGTCACTTGATCCTCACTCCTAATGGAACAAGTGGATAGAAGGACTGTTATCCTTTGGGGAACAAATGGGTCAGTAGTGTAAATGGGGAAGGTTTGGTGGTCAGAGAGACACCAGAGCAAAAAAATTGATAAAAATGAATTGCTTTCAGCATGTATTATACTTACAATCACTGTTGCCATTTTGTACTACAATTTTTAAATATTTTAATTAATAATAAGTAATGTCAATGCTTTTGTCTATACATACATTTGAATTCTACTTACACCAAAGTAGCTGCACAGAAAAGTGCATGTCTATCTGTCTGTCCCAACTAAAGTGGTACATTTTAAGAACAAACAATTATGATGGAATACATATATAATTTAATTGATCAACAAAATGCTGTAATTAATCATTTCATACAATAAATTTCATTCTTCCTTCAAAAAGCATGAAAACAGGTTAACCATATCTTAAATATACCATTAGAAAGTCTAAAGTATGAACTCAGTGTAGTAATTTCTACCAAAAGTATAAAACTTTGTTCAACTATATCAGGAAGCTAAGAAGTGACACCCAAATATGATCTCAGCATGTCTAGTATAATACCAGCTACTCAGATCTCAATGAAATATCAAATAGCCTAGCATATAAATTTATACTGAACTGTATTGTGCCCACCCACTCAGTTGTTCCTCCATACCCCACATCTCCACCCTAAAATTACCATATCCCAAATTCTATCAAACCTATCCAAAAACTAAAAATATCACTCACATAGGCCCTGATAATTTACTTGGTTTCCTTCTTATTAACATTAAGTATCACTGCACTGAGTTGTTCTTAGTCTTTATAATCTCAGCTTCTCTACGGTTTACAAACCTGAGGTTTGGAAAGCTGTCACTGTGATCACACTAGCCCTGCTACCAGTACAAGGAGATATAAATCCATTAGTCCTACTAGTCTTGTATGTAAGCTATGGACAATCATATCCAAGTGTATCAATACTGTCACAGGTAACCTCCTGGCCCTTGACCCAAAACCATTAAAATTTTGTCAAAGGCAGGTCCTGTCTCCCTAACCTTGAAGATGTCTTTGTAAAGGTCACTAAAGCTGTGTATAAAGGTCATTCTGTTTGAATTGCTTAGCTTGACCGTGCTAAAACTTTTAATACAATGTCCCATGTGAGTATTGTTGACGAGCTTACTAAACCTAATTATTCCCATGGGATAGCTAATTGTTCAACTGACAACCAGTTAATAAAAGCTGTAGGAGCTTCCAAAGAACATAAAAATGTTACTAGCAGTGTTGCCTCCTCCTTCTTGACATCTACCTTTTTGATATCCATTCTAATGTTCTGGGCTTGTGGTTACCAAAGTTTGCTGAGGACTGAAAACTGGGCACATTTGTCAGTTCACTTTCCAAAACAAAGTTACTTCAGCAAGGGCTTGATTATATCACTTCTTGTGGTCTACTTCAAAACATCAAAACCTACAATATCGAAGACCAAATTGTCAGGACAAAAGCATCGAAACCTCACCTCAGCGAATGACCAGATCATCAAATCCATTCCCATGGTAGGTAACCACTCATACCAAAACTAGCAAAACCGTACCATCCCTAACTCACCCAGGTGGGGGGCTACACACCCCACACCCACCAACTAAATATACCGACTCCAAGATCCCACTACAGTTGGGAAAAGGACAAAGTCCACCTTGTTGGCCAACAGGTTACTTACCATGGGAATGAATTTGACAATCTGATCATTCGCTGAAGTGAGGTTTTGATGCTTTCTTCTCGATGAGTTGGCCTTTGATAGTGTGGGCTTTCAATGTTTTCAGGTAGACCCCAGTTCTTGGTATACTAACAACTGTCTTAAGTTAAATGATAAGATTTGTGTAGGATGGTTCTAATTGATAAATAAAACATTCCCACCACCATTAATATAAATTATGTACCTCTCCAAATTAATATTGTCATCAGGGACTTGGGCACCAGTGTTGATAGCTCACTATCATTTGACCATCAACAATAGTTCTGAAATTCTTCAGTCTGTCCCAATTAATTTCCATAGGTATTTCTTCTAATGCTAAGATGGTCTTAGTCCCCCTGAACCCATCCCTCCGATCACCCATCACTGAATATAATGACCCTTTCAACACATACCTTTCTAAGCATGCTGCTGAATGTGAGAGATCACAAAGATATTTAAGTGAAAACATCACTGGTCTCAGTTCCTTAGTTACCAAGATAAACTAGCAGCCCTCTCTTTACACACAGATTTGTAGCAAACAATAAAGTCTTCTATTTAAACTCCTGCATCTATATAGAACCAATGGCTCCTCACTTGCTCATACCGGGGATCTCAACCTACATAAATAAGACTCACTGGCAAGAGAAGTACCTAACTTAATGTATTCCACACCTGTGGAACAAGATCCTCCTTATGTCAAACAAAGCAGTACTCTAGCCACTTTTAAAATTAGCCTTGATAACTGGGTGGTCATAAATTCACTTTTCAGTTATTCTTTGTATCCCACAGTAATGAATTAATTTAATAATTCAAGGAACCTGTTTGGCTAAGGTCTTATCGGTCTTTAGGAACCAACTTATGAGCCTATGATAATTACTTAGCAATTAATTAATTATATTTGGTACCGTTCGTATTGCTTTTGCATTTTCTTGACAGTTGCTAAGAAAAAGGATTCCTCATTGGTCAATCTGCCTATTGTGTTTTTTGTATCCTTTTATTTGCATTCTTGTACTAATATTTTCATTTTATTTATCATTAACCAAGGCCCACTGATCCTTTCCAACAAAGATAAATACAGGATATGTGTATACAGTCAAACCAGCAAAGACAATTAACAAGCATGGTTTCATGTTTTAGGAGGAGACTTGAGTGCATATAAACTCTACACAGACAATGACCAAACATCCGGACTGAACCCCAGACTTTGGAGCTGTGAGTTTGGAATATTACCAATGAACATCAGTGCTTCTTTACCTTGACTGACTGATTGATTGACTGACTGTTTTTGTCATTTCTACTTTTCTGTATTCATTGGAGAGTACAGGCTGAAAGAAGACTTGTTTGTTTATTTTCTTGCTTACTTATTTTGAAGTTGTTAACCAGTGAGGAGCACTGATCCTATTCGACCTATTTCAGTCTCAGTCCAGAGGTAAATACAACAGATATATGACATTATATAGAAAGTGATGATGGATGCATTATATACAAACTGAATATCAGTCGGCTTAAGGGTATAAAGACAATAGATTTATGGCATTATATACAGATTGACAAAACACAATCTATACATGCAGTATACCCAGAGTGAATATCTGAGTTGGTATGCTGAAAGAATCCCAATGAAATGTAAAGTCAGATCAAATTATACACAGGGATGTAGGGCAGGAAGAGGTTATGTGACTAGAGAGAGACCAATTGCATTTTCCTAGCGTTTTGTAATGTGCTGTTACTTCTAATCAGAAAATGGGGTAAGAGGAATTAATTTTAAGAAGAGAATTGAGAGATTCCCACAGTTTGGGACCCAGGACTGAGAAAGCATCGTTTGTGCACTGAAGCCTAGTGGGGGTTGGGGGGTTGAGAAAATCAACTAAAAAACACACTTTTGATTTTCTTAGTGCTAGCCCATTAGCCACAAAACTGCTCTTCTGAATTCAAAGGCAGCTAGGTAGATTTGCACTGAGGGCTAAGGTTAACTGGAATCAAACAGGACACAACCACCTAAGCATATTCTTAGTAAAAGTGCTGAAGTTATCAGGGAATCATTAATAAAAAAAAATAAAGTGTGGCTCCATGGCAGAGGGTAATTATTTGTTCTTTTATTGGACAAATCAGTTTTTCTGTCTGAGTTATTTCATCACCTACAGAGAAGAGCTAGTCACTGTTTCGACTTAATTTCATTGTTGTTAGGAAAAGTACATAAAGCACCATCATTTTCTTTCTCTCACTAATTGGCATAATTTTTAACACAATACAATTCTACATTACTCACATCTGTGCCATAATCAGTAAAACAGTAATAGTTCTCGACATCTGTTTTGATATTTTCTACCATGCATCATACATACATTATTGCCAACATCTGTCTTCTGTTTCATTATGTATCTTATGTACAATAAAGTCTGACATTTACAGTTACCAACTAAGTAAAATGCTAAGTGGAAAAAAGTAATATACAGGAAAAATAAAACAAATTAAAACTGCTGTTAATGCAGGCAACAGCAAAAACAACAGATCATAGCTGCAAATTCAGTTTGTGCCTTTCTGTAGTAAATATTATAGTAAAGCACCAAGTATGATTTTATTTTTACCATCTATACCTGAAAACCTATTGATGTTGGAAATATAATGCAGAATGCCTGAAACTGCTTTGTTGTGTCTTTTTCTACTTAACATTTTACTGTACTGCCAATTGTCATTTTTTTTAACTAGACATGCCTGAAAATTTAAGTTAGGTGATACATGAAAAACCTGAAATAAATGCCGCAACTCTACAGTTTAGGAGTAAATCAAACACGGACTGGAATGCTTTGCAGAAAAGACATCAGTGTAATGCAAAAGAGTTAAAACAGACTGTAAAAACATATTACTTATGTGACGGCCATGCTCTGGCCCAGCAATCAAGGAGCCTCAATCCTCACCACTAACACCAGGGAGGGCGTCTCATATAAGAGGAAAGGGTAACAAATACACACAGTAAATTACAATTTCCCTTAAGTGCACACAGAGATCACAGTCAGTCTAAGGCTGGTTGCTCCCTTGCTCCCCAGGTTCTCAGTAAGACTCCCCACTGGCACAGCTATAGGGTCCAGATCTCAGCCTAGCTGGCAAGCTAACCTCCAGTACCCTCTCTGTCCCACCAGTGCTTCGTGTCCCTGCCCAGGTAGCTGACACATCGCACACACTTTGAGATAAGTATTTATACAACTTCACAGACACTCCTGGGAAAGGCTGACACAGATTCTCCAGCTGTGCCCCTTTACCCAGACTATACGGTAGTAATTACTGCCACCACCAGCTAATACTTATCAGCTACCCAAAGACCCTTAAAAGGGTGCCCAATTATTACTGTGCAATATTATTATCCAATTGGTAAGTGTAACTAATCAATCTAAGGCTTATTAGAGTGGCCTTATACAATAAACTCTATAAATATGCAATGTACTCTAGAGTTTAACTTTACACAAATGAGCCACAGGTAAAAGGTTTTAAAATATTTAATAATAAATAATTAAAAACACAAGACAATACTACTACATCACAATGCTATCCAATAGTTCAGAGATCACACAGAAACTTAAACAGTACAGTAGGAAACTTCTGATATAACAGAAAAATACTTGTCTAATCTTTATAATCCTAGCTATTTCTACAAGAAAACATGCTTCTAAAGTAACTTACTTTCATAAAGACAGCATAAGGCAGTCCTGAAGGTTGGATATCAAGATCAAAATGCTTACAGTCTCTCTCTCAGCAATAGTTTTTAAACTCACTAACAAACATCTCTGCTGGGCCCTCCCAGATTACATCATTTTGACACTTAGTCTGGAGTTCCCATGCCAGCAGGCTACATTACTTAACAATCTAACACCTGCTCATGAAACAACAACTATAAAATACATTTCACATGTACACTCTAGTAATTATTCCTTAAATTAAAACAGTAGAAAGAATCTAAATCAAAAAGTATACAAGACATAATTTTAACTTCAAAAGAACAGATGCAAAATGCTTGGTTTAGTTTTCCTTACAGCAGATGGCAATGTTGCTACAATCTTGAAGTTCACATTTTACAGTGTTTTCTTTCATTTAAGAAACAAGCCTGTATTTTACATTTATATTTACAAATGATATAATTATGTATCAAATTATATTTGGCTAGGCTGGCAGCCTTCACTCATCTTCCCCAATCTTCACAACTTACATAATAAATACTTTATTATTCATTTTTTTTTAATTATTATTAACAGTTTTTTAAGTGTAAGTTATAGAAGGGTTTATTTATGTCTTGACTTGTAGATTTGGTGACAACTTCAATCACACAAGTAACCATCACCATGGTCCATGATAGTTCATTGCATATTTCTGTTTTCCTGATGTGGATTTGGAACCGAGGTTGAGTAAATAACTGAAACCAGTAATAGTTTGTCAACCAGTGGGGTGTGATCAGCAAGACAAAACTTATTTACACAGTCACAAAATCTGACACTATCTGTAAGACCCTATCTAAATGGTCATGAATGTTTAGTACAAATATAGCAAGCTGTTTCATGATAACATTTCCCTTATTAAATTAAATCTAAGAAGATAATGTTGAACTCAGGAAGGTTCCACTGATGGGTTGAATCAATCAGGATTTTGCCCCATAGCCAACATTGGACCAATTTATTGTGGACTTGCCTTGACAGAGGGCAGTTTCTTTCACAGTTAAATGCAAACTCAACCATATCTTGCTGTTGAAAGATTTTACTCTTCTAACATATTCTGGAAGAATCACACCAAGTTCTTGTAAGCAAGTAAAACAGCTTTATTTTACATGCATGGAGACCTGCTACATGATAGTAGTATGCCAGCAGTCTGGCTACTTGTACTTTGAGTTCTGCTTTTATAGACCCTTCTGCACGTACACACATGTAGCACACAGAACATTCATCAGAAAGTGATAGTTTGATTACTTGTTTTTACCAGCTAGTACCACAGTTATTCTTGCAACATTAACTTTCTTATCAGCAGTTTAAGATTAACTTCTGCATTCCTCAGTGATCAACATATTCCAGAACATTTCAGTTTGGTGAACATTTTCTGCTTAACCCTTTATATACAGAATACAAAATATGTTGAACTTCAGTATTTTTCGACATTTCCCCCCTTACAACATTTTGTATACTGTTTATTTTACACAATCCCAGATACGTTTTATACCTTCTCATAATCAGAAAAATATGCTTTTGTAGCATTGGCAGAGATAACCTTCGATATTATCATTTTGATACATGGTATGCAACAGCAGCCAAGCAGCAAAAATATGACTGCACCAACACATACAGCAATTAAGATATTCATTAACACAGAACCCCAGTTTCCAAACAGGTTTTGGAAAAAGTCAGTTAAGGGGTTTGGACCAGGTTTAGTCAGTTCAGAAACTTGTTGAATTATTTCAAGATGACTCTGGATTTCATGCTCGTTATCAGGAATGAACGAGCAGCACTCCTCGTGTATGAGAGCGCAAGTACCTCCCTTCACCGCTAGGGTGAAATCGAGCGCCATATGGTTCTGCAACACTACTGTTCTCATCGCCGTTAATTCGTCCGTCACCAATTCTAGCACTGAAAATGTCGCATTACTCAGAGTCTCTAACAGTTTTGACAGTTTTCTCAGTTCCCAGATGGATTGTACTGTCCCATACGCTGGCAAAATACCAGCCCAAGCAATTACATCATCACCTAGGTCCATATGTGGGAGTCCTTTGCTGCTGACGTGTGCCAAGTCATGGTGATAAATCCATGATGCATCAGTGTTACCTACGGGATTAATAGGTTTATTAAGAGAACGTGCATTTCGTATTTTACCTTGAGGTAATGCATTCACATGTCTGATAGCTGGTATCAGATATCCCAAAAAACAACTTCCTGACCAGCCATATGGTAACCATTTATATGCTTTCCTACCACAAATAAAATAACAATCATTCGTTTTGAGGGTAATATTGGTTGGAAATTCATAACTCCCATTTGGCTTTAGCCCCTTAAATAACAGGCCATATACATACAGCATTTTTTCAACAAAACTAGTATCATTTACATTGATGTCTTTTTTTATAGCTCCAAACTTGGTCTCACACTGCCCTTCTAGGGTACAATTATGAACTATTGTCAAATTACATTGGCTCAGCCCCACCTTAACTTTTCCAATCTTTTGAAAACACACTGTTCCGTTTTGGCGCCCCAGAAGAGGCAGCACCACCTTGTCTCTCAGTGGTACTTCTGTGGTTTCAAACAACAAATTATTCCAAGTATCATTTGTTCCCAGAGGGGCTGTCCCTAACATTAAGCCACTATGTACAGTAGGTATTGCAGTACATACCCAACAATTTGAGACATTGGATGCATATGCATATTTAATCGCTTGATATATATTAAAGTTTGGATGCCAGCTGGTGTGTTTGTCTCTTTTTGAATGGCTAGCTTCATTAAAAAACAGAAATGGCCAAAACAGAAATATTACAATCACAATAGTTATAAACAATAAAATATTGCAATAGAACCATTTTCTCTTATTCTCATTATTGTCCTTCATGGTTACTGCTGTCTGTTTGTTCCTCAGGGGGATTCAAGTTTTTATCTAACTTAAAATGTTTTACAATTTTACAATGCGTTAGGTGGATCCATGAGGACCTTTCTTTAATCCGAACTGCCGTTGGAGTTGCGATCAACACCTGGTAGGGGACCTCCCATTTGGGGGATGCCCAGTTCTTGCGCTTAATGATCTTGACCCAGACCCAGTCGCCGGGTCTGATTTCCGTGATTTTGTCATCTCTTGAACCTGAAAAATAATCATTCGTTAAACAGCTGTTAGTATTGGTCAGCATTTTTCTCATGTAATCTGCTATCTCCTCACCCCCCTCACGTTCTGCAGGCAACAAGTTTTGCCACTGCGGGCCGTAATAAGGTCTCCAATAACTCAAATGGGGTGACTCCTTTTGAGGTGGGAGTTGTCCACATGGAAAGGAGGGCTAGAGGTAGACAGGTAATCCAAGACTGATGTGTCTCGGCCATGAGTTTTCTCAACTTGCCTTTTAGAATGTCGTTGGCGTTCCACCAACCCTGCTGACTGTGGGTGGTAGGCACAATGGTGTTTCAATTCAATTTGGAAAACTGTAGACAGTTTTGAATGATGTGATTGACAAAATGTGCCGTTGTCAGAGTAGATGCGTGTAGGAAGTCCAAAGTGCGGGACGATGTGATTGACCAAAATTTTAGCCACTGTTTGAGCATCCGGATGTGTCACCGGAAAAGCCTCAAACCACTTAGTAAATGCATCTACTATCACTAAAACAAACTTCTTTAGTTGTGCCGGGGTCAATTCGATGAAGTCCATACATATTGTATGAAATGGATAGGGGGGTGTTGGAAATGAAGCCGGGGCAACTCTGACCCCTCCCCCGTGGTATTTAGCACATACTATGCAGGAGAGACAAAAACGTTTTGCATATGCAATGAAACCCTTGGTCCAAAAGGTAAGGTGGATAATTCTAACCATAGCTGCAGGGCCCAGATGGGAAGGGCCATGCACGACTAGTGCTGCATACCTAAAAAGATTAGTAGGCAAAACATATTTATTATCTGGGCCCACATAGATTCCTTTGTTCTGTCTAACACCATACCTAGTCCAGCGTTGTTTTTCCTGTACTGTGCTAAGTTCCTGCATGACTTGTAAGGTTTGTAAATCAAACTTATCTGTTGGTTGTAATTCTGTAGGTGTGGTTTCAAGTGAAAAGGTACTGGACATAGCTGCCTCTTTGGCTGCTTTGTCTGCTAGGGCATTACCAAGTGATACCGGGTCCTTAGCACGGGTATGAGCAGCGCATTTACAGATGGCCTAACCCCGTGGCCGTTGGACGGCTTGTAGTAATTCAAGGATTAGTTCTTTGTGCATGATGTCTTTTCCCGAGGTTGTAACCATACCCCTATTTTTCCATTGCTGAGCAAATACATGTACCGTAGAGAAAGCATATTGACTATCCGTATAGATAGTGACATTCCTCTCCTCGGAAAGGAGACATACCCTTGTCACAGCAATCAGTTCCGCTGCTTGAGCGGATAAGTTCGAGTGGTCTTGCCTCTATTATCTGAGTTGCAGTAGTAACTGCATACCCTACCTGCGTGGTGCCTGTTTCTGTTTTGCGTGCTGACCCATCTACAAACAGTGTCCAGTCCGCATGTAGTAAGGGTTGATCTTTAAGATCCGGTCTTGGTAGAACTTTAGAATGTATGAGATCTAAACATACATGCGGGATACCGTCTTCAGCAATGGGTAGCAATGTCGCTGGATTTAAGGTAGTGCATCTCTCAATTGTCATGTGTGGCTGTGATAACAGTGTAGTCATACAAGATAAATGTCTGCTAGATGACAGAAATGTTAACTTGTCCTGCAGAAGGATGACTGCTACGGACTTTTAACGTAAGATCATGGAACAATACCAACGTGGCAGACGCTTGTACCGCCAGGGCAGCTGCAATTACTGCTTGCACACAGTGTGGTAATGCTCGTGCTACTGAGTCTAATTTGCTAGAGTAAAATGCCAATGGTCTTAACTTATCTCCATACATTTGCATTAAAACAGATGTCATAAATCCCTGCTTGCAATCTACAGTCTGTATAAAGGTCTTACTGTAATCTGGAAACCCCAATGTCGCTGACCCAGCTATCAGTTGCTTGATTCTAGTGAATGCCTGTACTGCCTTGTCTGTTCAGTGCAGCAAATCTTTTGCCGCCATCGGTATTGCAAAAATTAAGTCTGATAGCGGGTGCACTTCTTCGGCATAGTTGGGAATCCAACTACGACAGAAGTTCGTAATGCCTAAAAAGGACATAATTTCCTTTTTTGTAGTTGGCATGGGGGCTTGTAAAATAGCATTTTTTCTACTGTCATCTAATCGCCTGCCTTTCCCAGAGATAGTATAACCCAGGTAACGTACTTCTAATTTACAAAATTGTAACTTAGACTTATTTACCTTATGTCCTTCGTGTGCCAGAAAGTGTAGTAGTCGAATAGTCTCGGACTTGCAGAGTTCTTCCGTAGTCGCGACAAGGAGGATATCATCCACGTACAGCAGTAGGTGGCACCCTTGGGTGGGTTGGAACTGAGCCAAATTGGTGGACATCTCTTGTGAGAAGATGGTCGGACTTTCGCAGTATCCCTGCGGTAACCTGGTATAGGTATAACGCTTGCCCATAAACGTAAATGCAAACCAAAATCTACTATCTTCCTGCAAGGGAATGGAGAAAAAGGCATTACTAATATCAATTACAGAAAAGTAGTTATCCGTTGGAAGGATATCGTTCAGCAGAATAGACGGATTCGGGACCATGGGGGCCCGAGGTACCACCGCAGCATTTATTGCCTGTAAGTCTTGTACCATCCTCCATGTCCCATCCGTTTTTTTTACTGGAAATAAGGGCGTATTACACGGTGAGTCTGTGCACGGAATTAATACTCCAGCTTTCAAAAGTGCTGTGATTACCGGTAAAATGCTCTCCTCTGCCTTTCTGCTCAAGGGATACTGACGTTTATGAGGTCTAAATTCTGACTTGGGTGTAATCTTTACCTGTCCTGCCGTTCTAATCAGTCCAATATCGTGCTGACCCTGAGACCATAATGAGTTTGGAATCGTCTGCAATTGAGATTCCTCCATGGGGGTAAGGAGACATAGTCATAATGTCCCAGGGGATTGTATCGGTTCGTCTTCCCAGAGGTGCACGGTCGGTCTGGCTTGTGTAACCCAGTTAAGTTTTTGAACCTGAATGCCTTTACCTGCCAACTGTTCTGGTGTCCATCCTACCCATTCAGTTATTTTCTTACCCACGAGGTACCATGACATACCTTCACCCTCCGTGACTGAAATATGTGTGGTTAATTCATTCTTATACAGCAGCTGCATATCCCTTGTAAGGCTACATGTGACTGCAGAATTACCTAGTGTGTCCCAAAAAAGTCTATGCAATACTAGTTTGGTGACTTTAAAACTAAGAAATTTCTTTTCGTATTCTAAATCAGGTCCGGCACATCTTCTGTAATACATTGTGCAATGTAATGGATCTGACACCTTCGGATTTTTTATTCCGTATTTGCTTAATGCCAAATTTGTAAGATCCGTCACTACACTCTGGGGGCCTGTCTCTATCAAATCATTACTATACCAATAATGTAGATCTCCCTGCCCCTCTAATAGCATTGCACTATTTGGTTCAATTCTCCTTTCCACCATCCCAGTGGAGGTTGGGACGGCTGCTATGCCGAACACTTGCATTAAATCTCTTCCTAGTAAATTTACTGGGCAGATTTTTGAAATTATTACTCTGAACCGTATGGTTTGGTTCGTCTCTGGGTCGGTAAACCACAGAGGTGTGGACAATGGCTCTTTGTAAATACGACCATTTGCTGCTTTTACAAGCACATATTCATCCGAGGTAATGTCGGATGATATGGCAGAACTTCTGACTAACGTCCGTGAAGCCCCTGAGTCACAGAGAAATTCTATGTCTCAACCCTCAACTTGCAATGTGATCACTGGTTGGGATTCCAATTGCATAGTTGATGCTAGTGCTGTTAGATTTACCATTTGATATTCCTCATTTTCTGCCATTTCCTGTCCCCACCCATCGTCTTCACTTGTACCTACTTCCCCATTCTCACTTTCTTCTTCTTCCTCATACCCTCCATCTACGTCTTTCTGACCGTCATATAGTCATGCGGTACCACCGGAAGCAGCCATCGTTTTTTCCGGTCCTCTGCAATCTCTGGCAAAATGTCCCTTCTTACCGCACTTAAAACATTCCCCCCTCTTTTGCCTACCCACGAAATCCTCAGAATGACTTACGCCTCCCCGTCCTCGTCCTCTTCCCCTGCCACACCCTCTTCCGCGGTTCGCGGAACCTTGAACTAACATTAAAGTTCCATCTGCACTAACTGTAAAAGTCTGAGCTTGTTTATTTTTTTTTCCTTCAGGTATTCCTCAGCATGTCTAGCATACTCCATAAGGGGCTGTAGACGCGCTGTCCTGTGTGTGATCATATGCTTTTGTATAAAGTTACCAATGGCTGTCTTGCAGCCCTTTAGGAATGCATTTTTCAATTGCTGTTCATAGGGCGAGTCATTTTCCTGATTTTCTACCTTAATCAACCCACTATGAGCATCAAAACATTGTGTGAGACGATGTAGATAACTGTCTATGGTTTCGTCATCTGATTGAATGCATTGATTAATGCAAGTCCAATCTGCCTTGGGCTTCCAATGTTCTTCTATTTTATCTAAGAGAGTCTTTATTCTGGTTCTACACACTTCTGAGTTAAACGGCAAGGCTCCTCCTTCCCTGGTAGCAGGGGTCCCAACTTCCGCAAATAAGGTGCCAATCTGGTCCTAGGATTTGCCTTATTACTTGTTCAAATTCTACAGCGTTTAATCTATAACTCATTCTCATGCCCCCTACATCTGTGAATTTACATATCTACGATGGGGAATGATGTCATCACGGGTCCACGGTCGGTAGACCAATATTGTAGGACCCTCGCCTTCTGCGCCTGCTTGAGGATTTGCCACTTCTATCAGCGGGTATTCCTCTCCTTCCTGATCTACCTTTTCCTTAATTTTCCAGTGCCCTTCTCTCCTAATACTTCTGCTAAGTCAAGAGTGTTGGCGGGCTCTCTGTAATATAATACTTGGCGTGGGGGCCACCATATTGTGGTGGGTCCTGGTCGGGGCACCTCGATAACCTGTGCAGGGTCTGGATACTGGATGGGAGGGGCCGAGGATTCTGGTGACTACGACTGACTGTGGAAGTTTCATTATCTTCCTTTTGAACAAAGTACACATCTCTTTCACTTGAATTACCACACCCTTTTTCAAATTTTGTTCCCTATGTCTCTTATTTGCTTCCTCCAGCCATTTCTGTGCCTGGGAAACCCCACCTTCTTTTGATTCCTTGTCTTATTTCCTGCCTGTTTGCAGTAATCTTACTAGATTTTGACATTCTGACTTATTTAAACATCCACTAAACCCATGATCTTTTTTCCATTTATCTAAATATTTTACGTTCTTTGGGTGTAAATCAAACATAAACTTTTCATCTTCAGTTTTGTCGTCGCCTTTGGCGCAACTGGTTTCTGTTCCCATTTCTCTTACAAGAAACTATTCCTGTTCCTGAGATCTCTTGTATATGGAATCTATTCACATATACTCCTTATACTTGAGAAAATTAAATTTCTCCCTTGACTAGTCTCTTAAAATTTAGACAAAAATTCCAATCAGAAACAAAAAAAAAACGTTTTGCTTACCTTTGTGATTCCTCCGCCCTGTTTCGCTGCCACCTCACGGATTGAATCTGGAAAGAGTGACTGGCCTCTAATTTCGACCTGTTTCAGTCAGAGGTCTTTCGTTCGAGGAGAGCCTGATCTCTCTCCACCTGCGCAGGTTTTCAGCCTCTCTTTGTTCGATTCGCGCCATGTAGGGGCCGCCCCAACATTGGGCGCCAGTTATGTCGAAAGATTTTACTCTTCTAACATATTCTGGAAGAATCACACCAAGTTCTTGTAAGCAAGTAAAACAGCTTTATTTTACATGCATGGAGACCTGCTACATGATAGTAGTATGCCAGTAGTCTGGCTACTTGTACTTTGAGTTCTGCTTTTATAGACCCTTCTGCACGTACACACCACAGAACATTCATCAAAAAGTGATAGTTTGATTACTTGTTTTTACCAGCTAGTACCACAGTTATTCTTGCAACATTAACTTTCTTATCAGCAGTTTAAGATTAACTTCTGCATTCCTCAGTGATTAACATATTCCAGAACATTTCAGTTTGAACACAGTGAACATTTTTCTGCTTAACCCTTTATATACAGAATACAAAATATGTTGAACTTCAGTATTTTTCCACACTTGCTTTTCACACGTGCCTCACTTGAAAGATTTTTTTCCCATTGGCTCAGGTGCACCAGTATATCTCACTGGTACTGCACCTACACATTCAAATCAAAGAAACCCAAATCTGGTAGTGAAAATAACATGTTTTAAGTATCTGTTTCTGCATCTGTCTCTCACTGCCTCTCTCTCTCTCTCTCTCTGTCTCTCGCCCTCTCACTCTTTCATAGGTTCATAGGTGTTTATTAGGCTAATGACCACAAGGGCATTTTTGAGTGTATCCATGCATCCCAAATCTCTGACAAGTTCTGGTACCATTGATACATGTAAGCAGGGGCTTGGGAGGTGAAACATTTACAATCAGGGGCCTGGGAGATGAAACATTTACAGGCTGGCTGCGTCCAGTAGAGACAGGTGACAAACTAGGGATGAATTTCCTGTTCTATGTCCAATTCTCCAAGTTACAGTTGAATTGAGCTAGGGAGGAACTCTGCTTCATATGGATGGGGAGCCTGTTCCAGAAAAGGGGTAGTCTTTGGGATAAATACCTATATCACAGCAAGGTTTAAGTCTTTAGAATAGGTAATTCTGGTGCTGTCTGTTTTATGGCTATGGATGAGGTCTGTCAGGGAAGGGTCTGACAATGCTCCCTGTGGCAGACATAGATCTCCCTTCAAAAGCCTGTAGGAGACAGAATACAAGGATAGGGCCTTGAAGCAGACTGAATAGGACATGTTACCTTAAAAGAACCCTGTGTTTTTAGTGAGGAACCTCTGTGGACGTTCCAGTTGTTGGATGTGCCTGATTATGTACATATTAAAGGGGGCATTGTACCCAATGATAGGTCTGATGAATGATGAATACAGTGGAGCAATGACTTCCTTGGACCTAGATGCCATACATTTGTTTATAAGTTGTACAGCTTAGAATGATTTTCTCACTACTGTAGACACATGATGGGGACACACAGACAGTAATTTAGCATTTGACCAAGTCCCTGACTACTGGGGTCATGTGTTAGGAGTGTGTTGTCAATATGATAGTTACTGGGGGTGGATGACTTCCCCAAGGATACTATTGTGCATTTCATTGCATTTAGTTTTAGTCCATGGCTTTGACACCCATTATTTGTCTGTGTCAGCCCTTCCTGGAGAACATTTGTATTAGTGGGGGATCCTATGAGAGCTCCTAATTTACTATTGTCTACAAATTTAGTCAGCCAGAGGCCATTGACATTGGTTTTGATTTCAGAGAAGTAACTGCCAAAAAGAGCGGTCCTCAGACCGATCCCTGATAGACTCCACTTGTGACTGGCCTCTTTGTAGAGGTGAACTCCTCCTTTCTCTCTCTCTCTCTCTCTCTCTCTCTCTCTCTTCATTTAAGAACTTTTAGAGAACAGCTTGCTGTCTTGTGTTGCATTTGACAAATGAAATTTAGGTAAAGAAAAATTTCAACAAGATAAACAAAAGATCCAGTGCTGAGAAACAATATGAGCAGTACAATGCTGTGTAACCTCATCAATGCAGTAAAGCTTATGCGTCTGGGCGAGGGATGTTGGATGTTCTGACTGGTTAGTTACATTTAAACATTCTTGTTTTCATAGGAGAATTTAAAAGACACTGGGTCACACACAGTGACATAATCAAACATTTTGATCTGGTTTTGTCTTTCATTTAAACACTCTTATTTTCATACGAGAGTTTGAAGACATTTGCTCAGGTATTCAGAAAGAACCATAGAGCCCACATTAAGGGCTGTGGTAAAAAGGCACTATATCAGCCACAAAGAGAAAATACCCCATTATCAGCTAATTTGCATGACTCTGAATTGCCATTAACTACCACTAGTGCTAATCAGCACTTTCCTTCTGTAGTTAGCACTGATGGACAATGCATCGTGTTAGCACAAGCCGCCCCCATTCACTGTTCCACCCGCATACACACACAAACACACATAGACACACCATACCTGCCCCTGTGTTGTCAGACTATCCTCAATGTCTCCTTTTGTCCTGTCCTCGTAAACCACAGTTAATTACAGTTGGTCATTAATGCCAGATATTAGAGTTTCACAATTCATATCCTTCAGTAAATTTATGCTAGTACAGAAGCTGTTATCCTAGTATCAGTCTAAGTTTATAAGAGGTTTAGTAAAAATCCATCCCTGATTGTGCGTCTTTGTCCCTGCATTAATTTTGGCATTGTCAATCTTTTGTCTACAAGGTTCATTCATGCCCTGCCTCTCTCCCTTGTAACTCACAAACTGTTGCAGGCACTGAATAATGCCAGTGATCCTTATTATTCAGTAAAAAAAGAACCTTACTTCACTAACATTTAGTGCAGTTGGTTAATTCTGATGTTTCCTGTAGCAAGGCTGCAGGGTTCAAAGCCTTTTTCCCCTCCTTTCTACTTTACCTTGAGTCTTTTTTATTGCTCACATTACATCAATGGGGACTAATGGTGGTGCAGAGGACTAATTTGCTCTGTTTGATGTGGAAGGGTACAAAGGAAACCTTTTTAGTGTCTAGAAGACTCACTATGAATAGTATCCCTGATGTGTAGTAGTCCCCCCAACCCATATTGCATTTCTTTTTTTCTCTTTTTGTAAGTACCCTTAAGGCATGTTATTAAAGTGTGCTTCCTGTTGTCCAGTGTTTCCCCACCTGATCATTATTATATTTAAGTAGCATTAAGGCATGATAGGTTAGAGTTTTCCCTGGTGTCTAGTGTTTCCCCCATCCCCCATTATGTTTAAGTACCATTAAGGCATGAGATGTAAGTGTTCTCCCTGGTGCCTACTGGTTACTCTGACTCAAATCTTTAGATTTATCCCTGGTGGCTAGTGGCCCTCATGACCCAGTGCTGAAGGCTTTGTTCATTATTCTAGGGGTGTGTGGAAGCATGACAGCCATCCCAACTGCTCCCCCCACAGACACAGACACAGTCACACACACTCCTAACATTCCTCCTAAGTAAACCCCCATTACTACAACCTCCAAGGTAGACACACACTCACAAATATATCGTACACTCATACACGCAGACCCTCACATACATACAGCACTTATCTCTGCAGTGATGGAAAAATGAGGTCATGTTCATTACAATGACTGGCCAAAGAAAACATGCTAATTTACAGAATTACTTGGCTGTGTAAATGCCTTACTGAAAACAGATCTGGTCATAACTCTTGAATGTCCAGATTTTCGCAGAGTGTCCAAATTTTTGCCTCATATTTTTGATCTGTTTATCATAAAATTTGTTGTTTTCAGATAGATCATTGAGGATTTAAGTCACTAAATAATGACAGACAACTGAGATTCAGACTTCATACCCCTCAGAAAATATATGTTAATTCAAAACATGTTATTGTATCAACTTTCTGAGTTTATAGGCGCAATATTTAAAAAAGTGTCCCTATTTTTGGGCCTTTGTACCCCCATTATTTTTGGGTTTGCCCAAATTTCTTGCACTATGAGGTTGAGAGTTATGGTTCTGGGGGAAAGCACATGTCTAGTTAGAATATACCCTCCAAGAATGCCTCATTAATATCTAGCATGTCCGCAAAGACAGCCCACCAATGATGCAGTTCTTCATGCAACAAAACTGCAGTAAGGCTATCTCTGAATACAAAAAAGTTTCTGCGAGGTGTATAGTAACTTTTCTGATTTTAGTGTTGAGTCTCAGACATTCACATAATCAGACATTTTGGTCTACTTAGGTATTTCATTCGAACATACCTGTTTTCATAGTAGAGTTTGAAGATATTAGGTCTCAGACATTGACATAACATGTTGCTTGTATTGGGAAAAACCTGCAACTTTTTATTAGTAAAGCAATGTTAAAAAGAATTGTAAAAGTAGAATGATGTGCCTTAACTCTGTGGAAAACTTTTAAAGAATTGTTTTAATGTTGATTCTCATAGTGGTATAGCAAACTAATTAGCAGTAAAGTGATCATATATATAAATTAAACTTTAAAGCAGTGTATATCCCTCCCTTTTCCCATACACACCAAGAGATGTTGTGTCTTTCGGCTTTTCCCGGTTAGGGGTCGCCACAGCGGAACTCCGGTCCGCTAATGACTGGCAGTAGATTTTTACGTGCCGAGTTGTCAGCCCTGGCGCACAACCTTCAACAAAAGTACGCCCATTCATGCACATCTCCACACAGAAGACGCTCTAGCTGAGAATCAAACAGGACAACGTCATACTGTGAGGCGACAACGCTACCGCAGCACCACCACCGCAGTCCATACACACCAAGAGATACAGTTCAAAAATCTGTGATACAATCATGTACCCAAAACTGATAGGTATTTCTGGATGTATAGGAACTGTAGCTATCCCAGGCTTTATCTGTAGCCTGAAAATGGGCTCATGCCCATTCGGAAATCAAATATCAATAAATAAACTGCTGCCTGTGTCTAAATATAGAAAATCTATAATAATCCTTGAAATACTGCTTATAATAGAATGTGCTGCTCACAAAGTTCAGCAGGAGTTAAATTTTATATATCATGTTATTCACTCGATATTAAACATATGTGTTTATCACTATTTGACAAGGACCAATTGTGCAGAGGACCCCTCTAGACACGTTTAACATAGTGGATTTCTGCTACCCAAGTGACAATTAGAAACCAGGAAAAGCTTTTATTTTAATAAAATGAAGCACTGGCAAACAGAGTAGAACCCAAGCTACTAGACTACCAGTTAAATAAAAAGGCAATAAAAGGAAAAGGTTTCTGGGCAGGCCATTAATTTAATTACAAATTTGCTTTGTGTGGAGACCAAAGTAAATGAGGGTGCTTTATGGTAGTGTGCAGTGTTTGATGTTAGTTAGGCCATCTGGAGGCTTTGAAGATGTGGTTATTTTTGCAGTAGGTAAGGAACATACTGGTATTTTCCTATTTTTAGGACAAAAAAATCAAACCAGCCAGGCTCATTTTTAGTAGAAATGGAGGATACAAATGTGTTAATAAAGTATGAGCAGAACAAACTTTATTGAAACTTTACTGAGTTGGAGGAGGACAGTTTATGTATCATACACTGCTTGGCACTTTATAAAATTAACTGCTTTATTTTTACAGCTAAAGAACTTGTACTTCAGCTATACAGCCTTCAGGGTTCATACTCATTTATAAGCATCACCCCAATTTACTCTTTATGTATCACAATTAAGCCCTATTAAGAGTTAAAGAGATGAAATAGCTCATAATTAATTCATTATTCATCCCATTTGGTTGTAAAGTATCAAGTACAAGTACCAACCATGCCTCATTTTTAACAGTATTTCAAATATATTTGAATAATTTTGAATCCCTACATATATACATAATAAACATTTTAATAACTTTGAGTCCATGTTTCTCTTTGATATTATCGAAGTTATTTAACATTTTTGAAATAGATATATGTAGAATGCACCAGGAAAGCATTCTAAAAAAAGACTGATTTAGCAACAGGAAAGTCACTTTCCATGGTAGTGGTGATATGACCAGATGCATGGGATTCTTCTGAACTGCACAAGGTGTAATTAATTCTCAATAAATGACTTGTCTGTGAAGCACCCCAAGAGACAAGTAGGCTTTTTGAACATTTTTAAAGAGAAAATTTATTCCATGTAACATCTAATAACAAAAGAAGAAAATTTGTGACATTTTAATTTGCAAAGTCATACAGCAAAATTGAGCAAACCTAGTGCACTTTCTGAATTAAAAAAAAATATATATATATATATATATATATATATATATATATATATATATATATATATATACACACACATCTGTGTGTGTGTGTGTGTTTATTTTAATTATCAACAGAAAAGAAAAGGCAAAGACTGTGTTCTTCTACGGTGCTTTAATTTTGGACCCATTCACCCCTTTTAGCATCTGCATGTACTTGTACAAGTTCTGTAATATATTCTAGGGCATCCCATTTCCAAACCTTAATATTAATTCAGTAACAGTGAAAGATAATTTTTAAATGGACTATATTAGGAGATACACTTCCAAATTGCCCAAAAAGGCTTGTCTTCTAGTGTGAGAATTATTTTCTTTAAGGCCATGGCAGCTGCCAAAACTCAGACCTGCACTATCAGGACCAGAGCATGAGGTAATAGTCCATATTTCATTTTTGGTATCGCCAGCTGTTATTCTTACCATGATAGCACTGTGCCACCCAACCGGGAAAATGTTACTAAAGGTGTAATCTTTTCAACTGCATAAAGACTAATGGAAGTGTGTGCGTGAATTTCTGCCATAACATAATGCTAATTTCCCTGTGCTGTGGATCAGTATTAACTCCTGAGAACCTTTCACTGCTTATCTTGACATCATTAAGTAGTGGCTATAGTAATGCACTAACCAGGCTATACAATCTAAACATAGACCCTTGTGATTCCTGCTACCTGTTCAAAATTCTGATAAAAGGTTTTAAGCTTAAACCCCTGTGTTGGGCAGTCCTTGATCAACCTATGTAGCTGATGGAATTGCCAAGATCTTAAAGGGTCCATTACATTTCATTATGCTACTCTGCTCTGATGAGGCTTGTATCTTCATTTTTTTAAATGTCACTCTGGAAAAAGAAGTTCCTCTTTGTCCATGTTAATCAATGAAAGGACTTCCTATCTATCCGTACTCTGGGTTGTTTCAAGTTCTACCCCAGGAAACCAAGGCCATGACTGATGCAGTCTTTGAGTCATGCAATTACTAAATACTGTGATCCTTCTGGATCCCATAAACAATGAGTTCTGTACACCCCCACTGTTTGTGATTGCTGAACAACTAACATTAATTCAGTTATACCCAAGACAGGCCAAGGATATATCCTCAGCTGCATAAAGTGAAGTGCTGTGGGGGCTTTTTTACGTAAAAATAAACCAGTTAACTCCCAGCCCTCCCTATAATTTTAAAGCCATGACTTTCCTCCTAGCAACAATGGAGGTTTGTTATTCCAGATATAACTCATAATGATTTTTGGGCCTCCCATGTGACCTTATACAAGCTAACTATCAGAATATGATGGGTTAGAAAAGTAAATTTCAGGAGGAAAAAAAACATTTTAACAGTGGTGATACAGGCTAGAGATGGTAGTCATAAAGATGTCCATTCATTAGCTTTCTCCATGAATGTTTGTACCAGGAACATGGAGTTGGCTTCAGCTATTAAGTTAAAGAATCAATGTAGTTTAACCCCAAGATTAGGAAGTTGATCACTACACCCAAGGACACTTTATTTACTTGTTGCTTCAATGATCTGCTATGGGAGTTCAATGGCAAAAACACATACACATATACACACACACACACACATATATATATATATGTGTGTGTGTGTGTGTGTGTGTGTGTGTGTGTGTGTGTGTGTGTGTGTCTGCGTATGTGTGTATATATATATATATATATATATATATATATATGTATATATATATATATATATATATATATATATATATATATATATATATATATATATTTATATATATATATATATTTATATGTAGCCGCGGTGGTACAGTGGTAGCATTGTTACCTCACAGCAAGAGGTTTTCCGGTCCGATTCTTGGCTGGAGTGCCTTCTGTGTGGAGTCTGCATGTTCTCCCCATGGTCGAGTGGTCTTTGAAACACATGCATGAATGGGCATGCCTTCACTGAAGGTTGGGCGTTACGCTGGCAACTCGGCACCATAAAAATCTACTGCCAATCATTAGCAGGCCGGAGTTCCGCTGTGGTGACCCCTAACTGGGAAAAGACAAACGTATGTATGTATGTATATATATATATATATATATATATATATATATATATATATATATATATATATATAAATTAAGTTGAAGCCCGGATAATGTTCTAGATTGTTCAAAGCCTTGTGAGGTTTCCCACATTTATTATGTAAGTTATCTAACCATGGTATTCAGTCAGTGCTGTAACAAACCCCCCATTGTATAAAATACTGATTTAAGTAGAGGTTAAAGTAATCACTGCAAGGAAACAGTAAATAGCCCTGCTAAGTGTCACAATGGAGTGGAAAGAGGGCTGAAGAAACCCTGAGAGATACTTATTATGTCAGAAGAGAAGAGAATAACAACTGTTATAATTTCACTATATTCCTTGAATACTAAAGACATCCAAGGCAGCCCACAAACATTTCCAGAAAGGGGCATAGAGGGTTTTATTCTAGTCTGCAAAAACACTACAGTGGAAAACATATTTCTTTCACTAAGGTGCTGAATGTTTAAAAAGATACTAAAAAAATGTGGATCTTCCTAGTTTCATGTAACAAAAATATGTTGGGTAAAACAAACCAGTTTTCTAGGCAGCCCACTATGATCCTGGCAAGTAATTTTGTCGCAGTTAGGCAAAAAGATGTGGACCTTTAATGTTCTGGGAGCAAATAATCCTTTGCCTACTTTGGAAATTAAATTATATCCACCATTTTCGCAGACTGCCAGAATACATCTTGTTGGCATACTACACTGAACTTTTTTTAATACGTTATAAAAATCAAAGGCCACCTTAACAGGCCCAGGTGATTTCCCAAATGAAAGAGAATCTGTTGCCTGAAAAAGAAAATCCCGTGTACTGAAAGGTGCATTGAATATATCTAGCTCTCTGTTAACAATCTTTAAACACTGTATTGATTGAAGGAATGTGTTTAATACATTTCCATTGTGGAGGGGTTTTTTTTCTCTCACTAGAGATCATCATAGATTTATTTCAGTAAGTAATTAATCTGAGTAGAGGTACATAGTTCCTTTCTGATATTCACCCTTCTTTCTTGCCCTAAGCCTGCCTACAATTAGCTTTGGTGCTTTCATGTATTTGCACAGAATTTTTTTCTAATCTTATCCTACATGTTTTGCTGTAGTTAATGTTATAAGGTCAAGATTACTGTTGGAGCAGTTTTAGTGAGGCTGTAGCTTGCATTTATCCTAAAGATATACTCAGTTTATCTTATCTTTATCGCCTCACTTTCATTTTTTCATTATGCAGTCTTTTCCCTCTTAAGTTTGGTTTGATCTTCCCTTTAGGTAATTTATGAATGCTTTCCACCTTGCTGCAAGAAATGCTTCCTTCTCGATGGTATTATCCCAATAAACTATCACCCATTCCATCATCTGGGGCTTCCATTTTCTCCATATGACATGCAGCATGGTATTTGATCCATCCCAGGTCAGCGATTTCCATTTTATCAATATGTGATCTAAAGATACTGATAATTCAGTCTTAACCTCAAACAGGTACATCTGACAATAGAGCAGAGCTGATTAAGGATCAGTGTGCCATGCTAGTAGTACCAGTTACCAGGGAAAGAAATGTGTAATGCTTAAAGTGGAAGTATTTTACGCAGCCATAGCTACGTTATCTGGTGCCCAGGGCATTTTCCCATCCTGGTGCCTCCCAATTAATGCACAGTAACAAATTCCAATGA
The DNA here is from genome assembly GCF_019279795.1 of Protopterus annectens. Classification (NCBI taxonomy): domain Eukaryota; kingdom Metazoa; phylum Chordata; order Ceratodontiformes; family Protopteridae; genus Protopterus; species Protopterus annectens. Next base: position 1,679,062,231 of record NC_056726.1, read on the forward strand.
AACACAGAGTTAAGGACCAAAAAATGTCTTCTTAGAGTTGAGGACCAAAAATATGGCTTCTGTAACATTAGTAAGCTGCTTGTGACAATTGCTAATGTTACCAGCACACATCGAATTTCAACCACAAACAACAATGAAGTATCAGCATTCATTAATAAAGTCAAGATATCATTGTAACTTCATAAATGAAAGACAGTACTGTACTTGTAGCTCAGTGGCATCTGCTAATAGTGCTCTCTAACAATGTGTACCTGGGGCAGCAACCTCTTTGCCCTGCTCCAGTTTGCAGCTCTGATTTCACATAGGTTCATGGGTAAGTAGTAGAGTAACTGCCCTTGTGGTCCATTTTAATCCTAGCTAGTTTCCCTTTTTGTGCTCAAAATAACCTATCCCATTTGGGTATAGATTGGCCTTACCTATCCTATGGTCGATAATTATACATTACCCCTAAAGACAATAACTGGGATCATGGCATAAATAATTTGAGGGGACCCATGCATGGGATAAAGCATTTAGTAGCTGCCTCTGTCCATTAATAGTACAGGAGTCAGTCGTGGGGTGTATTTTCTATTTCCCATCCAAAGTTCTAAGTTGTGCTTGAAAATGGACAGGGATGAACATCGTTTTATGTAGATGGGAAATCTGTTCCACAGCAGTGGTATCCTCTGCGAGATATACCTGTCACTCCAGACTGTTCTGTTGACATTGTAGAAGAGGTTTAGATCCCTAGACTGAGTATTTCTGATCTCATTTGACTTGCTGATGTGCAGTAAATCCATCAGTAATGTATCTGAGGATGCCATGCATGCCAGACATAGGTTACTTCTTAATCTGTAGGATACAGAGTGTAGTGACAGGGATTTGAGTCAGTCCATGTATGACATGCTGTTTAGGCCTGGACAGATACATGCCAAAGAGGGCATTATATTAAATGACAGGACTAATAAGGACTGAGTAAAGAGGGGCAATGACATACCTAGATGAAGACACAATCCCTTTATTATAAGCTTTATAATGTAGAAGAACTTTCTTACAACAATAGCAAATAGCAAGGAACAAGGCATCAGAGGCACTCTACCAGCTTCTGGAAAGTAGGTCAGTAGCTGGGGCAAATAAACTTTATCAGGTTGCAAAGCAAAGACTGAAAGATAAAGAAGATATTCAGACATCCTTCATAAGAGATGCCAGCAACAACCTGCTCACCAGTCCATAGGACATCAAAAGCAGGTGGAAGGAGTACTACCAGCATCTTCTGAATGAAGAAAACCCCATAGAAGCTATACTGCCCCAGAAACAGCCTACGATTAGAGAAGAAGAGGAGCCCACCCTAGAAGAATTAAGAATAGCACTAAGGAAAATGAAGTTGGGAAGCAACAGGCTCAGATGAGATCACAGCAGATGTGATAAAGATGCTCGGTGAGATAAGGAAGAAATGGCTCCTGAGGGTACTCATAGCAGTGTGGAGAGAAAGCCACATCTCAGATGGCTGTAGAATAAGCATACTCCTGCCAGTGTACAAGATCAAAGGGGGCATCCACAGCTGTGGGCAGTATAGAAGTATCAAACTTCTGTCACATTGCATGAAAGTTCTAGAGAGGGGGATTGAGAAATGAATACGCAGAGTAGTAGAAAGTAAGATGGGAGATGAACAGGCTTCAGATCAGCATGGAGCACAACTGACCCGATGTTTGCAGTGAGACAGATAGTTGAGAAAAAGCTAGAGATGAAGAAAGAATCCAACTGGGCATTCCTAGACTTGGAGAAAGGGGTTCATATTACGTTATCGAAAGATCAAAACTTTGAAATGGCAGCCCCCCACACCCCCCGCTAAATATATATTCCAACTGTGAGATCGCACTACAGTCAGGAAAGGGCAAATATTCCAGTCCTCACTGTACTGCAATCCCACAATGCGATCTTCAAAATGCTGCCATTTCAAAGTTTTGATCATTCAATTACATTATCTTTCGATAACGTAATATAAACCCGGAGAAAGCATATGACAAGGTCCAAAAAAACTGCTGATTTGGACAGTCCTGTGGTGGTTTGAAGTCCCAGAGACATTAGTATATTTAGTGCAAGCTATGTACAAGGACCCAATGAGTCAAGTACGAACAGTGTTCAGTCTCACAGAGATGTTCCCAGTGGGAGTGGGTGTGCAATAGAGTTCAGCTCTTGGCTCACTGATGTTCATACTGGTGATGGACTACATTAGAAAACAGGTCAGATAGGACAGATCAACAAAGTTGCTGTATGCAGACAATGTGGCATTACAGACATATTCTGAGTAAGAACTTTAGCAAAGGAAAGGGGAATGGAATGCAAAACTGAAGGCACATGAGATGAAACTGAGTACAGATAAGACCGGCGTAATGGCAGCAAATGGAGTTCAGAAGAAGCTGAGAAATGAGATGGAAGGAGAAAATAGTGAAACAGGTTAACAGCTTCAAGTATCTGAAAGGGGTGGTTGAGGAGAAGGGAAGTCTGAAAGAGGAGGTCAAAGTTAGAATCAGAGGGGCTGCAGCTAACTGGCACAGAGCATCAGATGTAGTATATAACAGAAGAATGCCAAAGAAGCTGAAAAGTAAGGTGTACAAAACAGTGGTGCAACGAGTACTATGTATGGTATGGAAACCTGGGCTTTTAAAGGTAGAGCAGTTCAGGAAGCCAGAGGTGATGGAGATGAAGTGCCTGAGATGGGTGGTAGGGTGCATACTGTGGGACAGATGAAGAAATGAGGGCATAAGAGCATAAAACAAAATAACTCCAATTGCAGAAAAGGTCAAACAGAACAGATTACAGTGGTTTGTACACATGCGCAGAAAAACAGAAGACAGTCTGGTGAAGAAGATTTTGGACAGACAGGAAGAAGGCATGAGAAAACAGGGCATCCACCAAAGAGGTGGATGGATTGCATGAGAGATGACATGTGACAGTGAGGCATAAGTGTCAAAGTTGGCAGGAGAGTGGCATTTAATAGAGAGAGATGGCAACAGTTGACACAACACCCCAGCCCCAAGTAGAAAATGTGAAAAAAAGGACTGATGGTGGTGATGATGATGATGATGATGATGGCAATGATGATTTCTTACAACAATAGACACATATTGGTCAAATGTTAGGTCACTGTCCACCCTATTTCCCTAATCCTGAACAACTAGGTCAGCTCTTAAAGGTGTATTGTCAATGTGGTAGTTCCCAGGGGTAGATGACGTCTCAAAGGACACAGTAATGCATTTTCTAGCATTTAGTTTCAGACAATGATTTTTGCACCAGTTATTTATTTGAGACAAACCTTCCTGCAGGATGGCTGTCATTTGAGGATTCAATGATATGCCAAGGATTAACCACTGGAAATATCTGTTTCCACCTACTAACATTTTCTATGGCACCATAATTTTTGTCCAGCTGCAAGTATTTTATCTAGAGTAGTATCTTGTACCACATTAAAATGCATCCCTAAATAAAGGTGTATCAAAACTCCACAGGGTTTACCAAATTCCTAATTAGGACCATACGTTTTCCTACTAATAGGGGTCCTTGACGGATCATGTACCCAACTGAGACTTGTATCAACACTACCATGTTTCTCCAGTCCAGACTGTTTCTCATTAAGGCCAGAACTCTTCTTGCAGCTGAAGATGTTATGAACATAGTGTTCCAGCCACGTTAGTAATTTCACGTAGAAGGTAATATGCCTTTTCAAAGTTCTTTGTCTTGCAACAGACCTGTTTATATCCAGGCCTCAGAAGGTTTGTCTAGCATTAGCTTACATTTCACAGAGGTACTTAGCCCTTTAACATTCCATCTGGTCACTTTGTTTTAGATTTGGAGTCAAATGCCTTCTGACCTCCTGTAGTATTGTAAGGTACTTGGAGGTCTTTAACTATGCCAGTCATACTTTACTGAAAATGGAGTCTTGATTTCAAGCCCTCAACTACACATGAACTCGGAGACACCTCAGGGTCCCAAGAGAGATAAATACTGTAGTCTGACTGGTTAAACAAAATAATAGAGAGAGAACCACATTATGTAATAGTAAACATCAAAAATTTCCTTGGGTAATAACTATAACTGCCAAAATTCTTCACAGAAAACAATTGTAACTAAAAAAAAATACACCTGCAAATGAGCAAGTACTAAATTAACAGGCATTCATATAATATTTAAGCAGTAACCCACGCCTGGGTGTGGGTAATGCTGGATTTACCCATGGTTGGTGTGGTTTGGTCATGAGGGTGAAGCCTGAGTGGCCAAACAAAGACAACCGTGGGTAAATCCAACATTACCCACACCCAGAAGTGGGTTATTGCTATTATACAATGACATTATTTAAGAAAAAAAATACTTACTTTTCTTAAATAATGGCATTGTATAATGCCTCCATGCTGCCCTTCCACAGCTGTCTGGTATTCTGAGGCAGTTCTGATGTACTGCACGTGCATATGCTTATGCAGTACATCAGAGCTGTGTGTGGAAGCAACGGAGAAAGCAAGATCTTCGTTGCTTTTTACAAAGTGTCTTGCTATGTTAAAGGAGTTTAACATAGCGAGACAGCTTTAAATAAAGCAACGGAGAATCTCTGTTGCTTTTTTTGAAAACTGTCTTGCTATGTTAAACCCATTTAACATAGCGAGATAGCTTTAAAAAAAGCAACGGAGAAAGGAACATAGCGAGACAGTGTCTAAAAAGCAACGGAGATCTTGCATTCTGCATTGCTGTAAAAAAAAAAAAAGATTTATACTAATGGAAAAAGTCCGGGCGACCGGACCTTTTTCCATTAGTATAAGTCTGATTTGCAACATGCATGCTGACCAATCAGCATGCACGTTTTGGAATATTAATGGGGGGTTGTATAATTAGGCATAATTTTATGTTTTTTATTATTCCATTGTTGGCCACACTAGACAATAGTTGCTACACTGAAGCATGTCAATAAAAAAATGGTTCTGAGGTATCATTGCAGAATGCCTCAGCAGAAAGAATAATTTCTTTAAATCAGTCATTGCACTTTTACACTAATCTCGTTCATTTCATAAAATAGTACTTATGACTCAACTGTATGCTAGCCAGCCTCACCTTTGAGGGTTAAACTGTCAGCAAGGAACCCTGGGATGTAGAATCATTATATACATACAATGTATCAAGGGAGACTGTCATGGCAAGTTGCAAAGAAATAATCTTGCTAATCGAAATTAAATACTATTTTCGTTAACTGCCCTTGAGTATTGTGCAATACTAAAAACTTTGCACTGTGTTTTGGAGCAGTAGTGCAAAAAATGTTGCTTTCTGTAATTAACCTGTAAATGACTTTTAATCAACCCCAACTTAGAAGGGCCATGCCAAGTGTCATGCTGAGGGACCTCAAGCCAAGATGGTAGACTGGTCTGACCATGCTTCTGTCTGGAGGAACAAACATAGAATTAGTATGTTGTGTTATCAAAGCAAACAAGGTATCTTTGAATATTTGTTCCACTAGGGGCTTATAAATTGATAAATTAGAACAGAGTCCCTTGTTGTTTCAGCCATTACTTACAGATGCTACAGTCTTATCAAGTGCTATTCTATCTTTCTTTTACAACAGACTGTCTTCTCAAGACAGATCTGGTGTGGAAAACTCCATGCCAACTTCTTCACCCTCAGAATTTGATACCTGGTGTTCTAGTGGCTGAAAACAATCAATGTGATGAAACTTCTGGCTTTCTGTGGATTTCTGTCATTCTCCTTTATTAGTTTTTTAACTGTTTATCTCAGATTTTTGGGTGATCCCAAGGTCATACTGGAGGTTCCTTTCCCACCTCTGGCTTTATCCATTATTAATCTGGGTACTTGGCAAGTATTCAGCGGAGATTGTTATTGGATAGTCCATTGCTGCTATGCTATCCCTCTGCATGCAAGGAATGGTTAAGATCAAGTCTAATGAGTCTACGTTTACTTGCAGTAAAACCAGGAACCTCAGCCTGACCTTAAATCCAATTTGCATAAGCCTCCACAGTGCTGGGTCAAAAGCTTTTCAGTTGTTAAAAACTGATGAACTATAGTCGGGCACAAACATTTCAAATTCCCCAGTAATCATATATTGGACTCCCAACTCTCTTGATCTTTAAAGAATCAGGTCTTGGTCTTTGTTTAGGAGCTTAAAGCTAAAAGGACTATAAAGATTAGTTTTAACTCTCCCTTGGATCCAATGTGCATTTGCACTGTGCCCTGTCTTCTCTTGAACAGCTGCAATTTTTTAACACAGTACATTGAGTGGCTATCTTCCTTATCCTCAGGAAATGTGATTAAGTGGATGTTATTTCAGTGTGCCCAGTTCTCAAGCTTGTCCACTTATTTAATTCAAGTTTCCTTTGGGATATCTACAAATTATCCACTCTTCATGAATACAGGGTTATGATCTTCTTATGCACTCTAAAATCTGCCTGCTGTTGTAATAATTTGGCATTGATCTTTTATTAGTTTTGTTTGCTAGACCTAGACTTCCTGCAACAAAAGGAAACTGTATGGAATTTAATGATAAAACAGTATCTCCGGTAAGTTTAAATAGTGATATTGATTAGAAATATTTATTGTATTCATTTCCCTTGTCTGTTTTTAAAAGTATTTGCTTCTTCTTTCCTTTTATTGTTGTTTTATGTTTTATTTTGAATCACTGTGTTGATTGTATAGTAGTTGTATTTAATGGTTCAATTTTTTTGCTCCAGCTTCCCTTTGAAGATCTTGTTGACTGACTCAATATGAACCCAGAATTATTGTATGCTATGAATTTGTATTAAGACATATATAGTTAGACAACTCAGTCAATTTTATTTATTTATTTATTTATTTATTTATTATTATTATTATTATTATTATTATTATTATTATATCTCCAAGTTTATTTTACTAAGCCAGAAATAATAAGAGACAAAGAACCTTACTGCAGTTACTTCCTTTACATGAATACATACATACATGGAAATATTTCAAGCAATAATGCCCTACAAGCCTGCCAATATACCAAAACAGTGGTTCCCATAATGTGTCCAGGCTGTTCTTAAAAATATCTAAACTAGTGCTTGCTTTAAAGTAATTTGGTAGTCTATTCCATGCATCAGCCACTTCCCAAAGAACCAATTAATACATTTCTCATTCCTATAGAATCTTTTGCATAGATTGCCAGATGATTCTCTACTACTTTTTGATAACCCCAAACATTCCCAGAGGTAGTTGTCTCTAAATGCCCTATATATCGGAATAAGATCTCCTGTTAAACATCTATATGAGACATTGTACAAGTTAAGATATTTCAGTTTTTCATAATAACTTAAATTTTCATATCCATGGATGCCCTTGCTATATTTCCACTGTATTCTTTCAAGTTTACTCATGCTTGTTTTAAGGTTTCCGTATTGTTATTCCATACTCAAGTTTTGGTCTAATGTAACTAGCAAACAATGGCTTCATCGTTTTTGATTTCCTAGACTTTATAAATATTTTTATACAACCTATAGTTCTATAACTATCATTAACCAATTGGTTGATATTATTAGAAAAACTCAAAGCTGAATCTACCCATATACCCAGATCCTTAAATTAATCTACAGTTTCAATCACTGTGTGCTGTATTAAATATTCATCTTTCAATTTATGCTTCCCAAATTTCATATGCTTAGTTTTTGATGTATTTATCAGTATATTATTCTCGTGTGCTGAAATGAGCTATTTAGTCAAGTTCTTTTGAAGGCGTATCCTATATTTAACACGTAATCAGTTTACCCATTTGCAAGTCATCTGCATACAAACTGTAGAGCACTATAGATGAAAAAAAAATAAATCTGAAATGCACAATATAAACAAGTGTGTGCCAAGAATAGAGCTCTGTGGGACACCCTAACTATAACCAAGAACTTTTCCAGTCCAATTTCTGTATGATACTTGCCATGTTCTGTTTGTAAGCCATGTAGCTATCCATCTTATCAATAGTACATCAATATCTAGTTGTTCTAATTTATTGATCAGTGTTTTGCGCATGACTCTAACAAATGCTGAAGTTAAATCTGTATAAATTACATCACAGCACAATTGTTCATTCATGGCTGCTGTTATATTGTTATAGAACATCATGTTATATGTGTAAATAGATCAATTTTCAACATATAGGTTCATAGGTGTATACTAAGCTAACGACCACTAGGGCACTTATAAGCCTAGCTGTGCAGTCCCAATATGACCCACAAATTTGATTTATATAGGTGGTGATTTACTGACTGCCTCTGTCCATCACAGACATAGGAGCCAGACCAGGGGTGAATTTCTGATTACCCATCCATTGGTCTAAGTTGTGCATAAAAAGCAATAGGGAGGAACTCTGCTTCACATGGATGGGTAGCCTGTTCCAGAGAATTGGAATTCTCTGAGAAAAATATCAGTCTCTGCACATGTCCTATTTATGACGCAAGCAAAAAGTAGGTCTTTTAATTGAGTGGTTCTGATGCTGTTTATTTTGCAGATGTGCAAAAGGTTCATCGAAACAGGGTCCAGGGATGCCAAGCAAAGACCACCTCTCAGAAGTCTGTATGATACTGAGTAAAGACACAGGGCTTTGAGATGATCAGTGTAGGTCATTGTGTTTACTCCCTGTATACTTTTTGTAAGAAACCTTTGTGGGCGTTCCAGTTGCTGCATGCAACTGCCCAGGTACATACTGAAGGGGGAGCATTATACTCTATGATTCCCTTGTTTATAAGCTGAGAAACATAGAAGGATATTCTTACTACCTTGAACACATGCTGGTCGAAGGCTAAATTACTGTATACATGAGTTCCCAGATCCCTGACTAGTGAATCAAATTTTAAGGGTGTTATATTGATGACATAGTTACCCAGGGTGGTAGATTTCTCAAAAGAAACTATAATTCATTTCTTGGTATTGAGTTTTAGGCCATTGCTTTGGCACCAAGCGTCTGTCTGTATTAGACCTTCTTAAAGGTTGTTCTCATCTTGGGGAGATTCAATGACTACTGCCAGTTTGCAGTCATCTGTGAACTTAGTCAGCCAAAAGCCTTTGACGTTGGATTTGACGTCCAAGAAGTAGATGCCAAAGAGGAGTGGGCCCAGCACAGAGCCCTTGGGGACTTCACTGGTGACCAGCCTCTTTGTGGAGGTGGCCTCACTGATTATATCCTCCTGGATCCTATCAGTGAGCCAGCTATCTATCCATTGTGTTATAAAGGGGGTTTATACCTAGTTCCATAAGTTTGTTGACAATGCCTGAGTGGGGTATTGTACCAGATGCTTTAGCCAGATCAAGGTAGGCAGTATGCACCATTTTCCCCTCATCCATTGCCTTTGAGACCTGATTCAGTAAGAATGACCTTCCTTTGACAAAGCCAAACTGGGATGGTTCCAGTGTCTGGTGGTATCCTATGTCCTTTCTGATCATTTCCATGATAATTCTTTCCATGCAAATAAGACTAGTCAGACTAATGGACGCCCTTCTGTATCATTATTGCAGTATTCTAAACAGAAGGGCTCTCATGCCCAGGGCAGCCTAACTCTTGGCCAGTATGCCAAAGCCTAATGATCTTGTATACACTGTATCTTACACTTATGCTCCCAGCACATAATGTAGAGAATAAAAGGGACATACAGGCACAGCTACCCAGAACTTCTTTACCGCCAATTCAAACAGTATTATTGCTAGTTGTTCTGAACACCTTGTTGCTGTGCTGAATAACTAGCTGCCAGACTAAGTGCTCCATCGAGGTTGTTTTTTTTTCTTGTATTTTATTTGCTGCAAAGAGTTTATGTCCTACATAACCACGAGACCACTAAGATCCAGCCACAAAAACCTCCTACAGGTCACAAGAGCCATTAACCCTGCTGGAGAAGCATTATTCTCCTGCACTATAGCCAAACTCTGGAACTCCCTCCCATCCTCAATTACCTCTGTAACTTTTTGCGCCCACTTTAAATCCTTACTAAAATCACACTTCAAAACTTGCCAGATATGCCCTTGCAACTCCCCCCCTCTAATACCATCCACTCCACCCCACCCACTACTTCTCTCAGCCCCCTATCAACAACCTACTCTTAGCAAGCTTGGCTACTCATGTTCCCAGCTACCTACCACATAATACTAACTTCTTGTAGCAACAACTGCTAATAGCTGTTATGTACCTCAAAGACAGATTGTATCAATTGTTCACTGATGAATCTCAACTACATTTGTAACCATGTTTAGTATATGTCACCATATTTTAAAATTGTACAATGTTCTACAGCTGTTTTACATCTGTTTTCTTCTTGTCTTGCGTCCTTAACTGGACTAATGTCTGTATTTAAATGCTATGTTTTTTAACTGTATAATGCAAATAATACTTAATGTGGAGCTTTTCTCACCGGGCCTCCTCTGAAAATGGACCTGTGTCCAGTCGGACTCTCCCGGTCAACAAATGTAAATAAATAAAATAAAGAAGGGAAAATGTCAATGTGGGAGGGTGATTCCCCATAAATATCATCACAATCAGTGTCTTTTTGTTTGGGTGCTTCCCACGACCATGCCTTTTGTAGTATCTGAAGGCATTTATGCATAAGACACTCAGAAGCCATTTGTCTTCCCTGGCCATTTATCTTGAAAACTAATGGCTTAAATAGTTAACCAAGGGTACAATGGCAGAATCCTTTAACCCCAAGATATTCCCACTAGGTAGAAAGAAGGCCAAAAGTCTCAGCTGGATTCTTTAGCTGTTCAGCCTCCACTAGATGACCCTCTAGAAGTGGGTAATAGCTCTGTAGGTCATTTGGTGTCTACTTTGGATTCCTCTGCAGCAACCCCATCAGAGACCAGCATGGATCCATCCTTTTGCACGTCCTCTGAAGCTTTGCAGGCGTATGCTCTGGACATTGAGGGGGAACCACGGAAGATTATCTTGGAGGGTCCCAGAGTGATTACACAGATATTGGGGGTCTATATTAAATTCTCGAAAGCCAACAATGTCGAATCTGACATTGTCGACATGAGAATAGCAAAACTGCAGAACATCGAACAAGTAAATGGAAGTCTCCATAAGAGGAGATTTCCATTTACTTTAATGTAGTGTGGTCTCTGAGTTGTTATACTTAAGTAGCGGGGGTTGTGGGGGGTGCAGGGGGGCTTGCGCCCCTGCCTACACCATTTAGTTTTTTTTGTTGTTGTTTTTATTTTTTTTTCTGAACATTCGATGTTTTAACAGTTCGATACTAAAGGTCGACCTTTAGTGATTCGCACTGTTAAATATTCAATAGGTTCATAGGTTCATAGATTAGTACTAAGCTAACTGCCCTTGCGAGCCATTTTAAGCCTAGCCAATTAGCCCTTGTGAGACTCAAACCCTGCACCTTGTGTTTGTAAGACAAACACCTTAACCATTAGGCCACCCAATGTTCTAATATAGACCCTCTATTGGTCAGGGAGGAGTTTCTAGGTTCTTTTATTGAATCTTGCCAAGGGTCAGAACTTCTGGTATTTTTTAGGGCTGCTGTCCTTTCCAAAGAAAAGACAAAAAATGAAGCATGTTTCAATCCATTCTAAGAGTTTACTCAAGGCTTGTTTTCTGCCATGATGGCCCTGAAGCCTCCTCAAGGGGTTTCGGTACCTGCTCCTTCTTGGACCTCTATCCTTTCTAAATGGCTTAGGGAACCATATTCATTGGATGAGGATTCAGTGTCTGATGGGGGAGGGTCTTTGTGCTATTCTTCACAGATAACTTTGCCTTTGGCTTATGGTTTTGATGAGGAGAAGTATATTAGACCTGAGTATCCTTTTAAGGAATTGTCCTTTGGGGACACAGTTGCTAGGATGATGGAATAATTTAATTGGGATTCTTCTCAAGCATCAGATATTCAGAGAAGATATTATGAGTTGCTTCAGGTGGATATTCCTAAACCATTGACAGTTCCTTCTGTGTTGACTGCCTTGATAGACATTTTCATTGCTGCTTCCAAGTCTCAGCCTCCTGCTCCTAAGAAACCTGATAGGTTCTATAAGGTTCCTAAAGATTGTCAGTTTTTATTTAAATGTCCTGCTGCTGATCCTGCTGTGGTGTCAGTCTCTTCTGACAAACCTACTAAGCTTGTGCTCTCTTCCAAACTCTTGCCTTTTGATAAGGATAGTAGGACAATGGAGAGGATTGGTAAGAAAGTTTGCTCTGCTTCTACTTTTCCTTTACGCTGTTAATTACCAGACCCATCTGACCAGGTGTGGTCTGGCCTTGATTGCTCTGGCTTATCAGGTTACTTCTGTCCTCCCTGATTCTGAAGGCAAATCTTCTCCCTTATATTTTAGGTTCTGCTTCTTAACTCTGTTAAGTATAGCTGTGATGCTGCTGATGTCTTTTCCAGGTCTGCGGCTTTTGGTCTGTCATGAGGTGTTATTCTTGGCTTCATCTCCAGTCTGTGCCTGAGGACATTAAGGCCAAATTGTTGTATGCTCTTTTGGATAATAAACATCTTTTTGGGTCTGCCTGCTGACCTGTTTAATTCTCTTCAAGAGAAAGGCAAAGCCTTGCAAGACCTTAAACGTATTTTTGGCTCTCTGATCCCCAAGTTCCAGAGGAAGTATTCTTCTAAATTTGCTTTTGTTCATAGGCAACCTCACCAGGCCTCCTGGAGCAGTAAGGGTGGTAGGTGAGCATCTCTACTAAGGCTTCTCAGATTTCTGTGGCCCACAAGCCTCCTTTATCTGATAAACCTGCTTCTCTTTGACAGTTCACCCGCCCCCTTCTCTTAGATCAGGTTCTTTTGTCCCTTTGGCTTTACCTTTGTCTTCCAAATTGGCATCTCATCACTTCAGACTCTTGGGTTCTTTCTATCATCTGTCAGTGTTACATCATGGTATGGAATTCTCCCTCCTTTTTCAGGGATTACTCAACTTCTCTAGAGCAACTTCCTCATTTCCAAGAGTCCCTGGGGTCCCTGGTAAAGCAAGGGACCATTCAACCTCTCCCCCCTTCCCAAATGGGAAAGGGTTTTTATTCCAGGATGTTCCTGATTCCTCAAAAGGAGGGCACTTGGAGACCTATTCTGGATCTCCCCTTGCTCAGCACCTTCCTCAAGGTCCCTTCTTTTCAGATGCTTACTCTTCACAACCTTCTTCCTCATTTACTACCCCAGGCTTTTCAGGTATCTTTGGATCTAAAAGATGCTCACCTTCATATCCCTATTCACCCTCTTTTCAGGATTGTTTTACAATTCTCTGGTCTTCCTTTCATTTTCAATTCTCTGCTTCACCTTTTGGCCTCTCTACTGCCCAAAGGGTATTCACAAAATGCCTAGCTCAAATGTTTGCTTTCTGCAAGCTCCAAGGCCTTCAGATGTTTCCTTACCTAGATGATCTGTTGCTTCAGGTGCGTTTTCCCAGTCACCTGTAACAGGATCTGGAGTTCACCATCTCTCTTCTTCAAAGTTTGGGGTTGACTGTCAACTTCCAAAAGTCCTTCCTAACTCCCTCTCAGGACCATATGCATCTCGGATGCAGGACTCAAACAGTGCCAATGTTGGCCTCTGTTCCACCTCCAAACATTTTGTCAATGACATCCTTCTTTCAGTCTCTTCTTCCTCTGACTGCTATGCCAGACAGGGAGTTTCTTCAGGCCCTGGGATTCTTTTCTATTCCAATGCCCCCTCTTGCCAGACTGCTTTTTTTAATTTCTCCAAGTCTTTTGGGTTTCTAATGCCATGACAGGAATGGACCCCATTCCCAAGTCAAAAAATGATTAAAGTTCATGAAATTAGTATTGTTTCAATCTTTGATGTTAGCCAGAAGTGCTCTTTGCAGCACCTGCAATGTGCCCAGTAATGACTCCTTCTGCAATTCATATGTAGTTACATGTACCTGTAACATTTAACTATCATTGTAAATTCTTTTTTATAAGACCAGTAACTCCTACTACTATTGTAACTGTCTGGGTATCCTTCTTCCACATTACCCTCATTTCTGCCTGCAAATCCTGGCATTTTATGACTTTGTGTCTCTCTGTACATAAGGCACTGTGGTCTCTGGGTTTAACAACTTCAATGATCAATGCTACTTTTGTCTTCTTTGCATTGACTACTATATCTGGTTTTCTCATATCTATTTTTTTGAACTGTTAGTAATGGATGATCCCATTGATATAAACTTCATCATTTTCTATAATGCTTTGTAGCTCCTGTTTCCAATGTTTTTCAGCTACTTCAGTATTATAATATTTACACAATCCACAATACAACAGTCTTGCCACATAATTACGCCTTTCAGTATACAGTCCTTCTGCCATTAGTATATCACAACTAGCAACAAGATGTGCAACTGTTTCCAATTGTGTTTTACAAAACCTACATTTGTCTGTTTCTCCCACATATTCAATGGACTTTGTAAACCAATATGTATGTAGTCCACTTTCTTGGGCTGCAAATATTAACCTTTTGTCTTTTGGTTTAAATTTGCCTCTCCTTAACCATTCCTGCATTTGATCCTTATCAACATGAGGTTGTTACAAAAGTTTTCTATACTTTCAAATATATTTATGCTTTTTTCTCATTTCTTGCTTTCTCATCTGATCCTTCACCTTATAGTCTTTCTTTTGTTTTATGGCACATTCAGTTGCTGCCTGAGTTTTATCTCCTTCTGGTTTTATTTCTATTCCCACTTGACACTGTTATGCTTCTGCTAAACTAAGAAGGGAAGTCATCTTAGACTTATTTTCCTCATGTTTCAAAACTTTCACTACATTTTGGTCTTGTGAGGTCAGCGTACATGTATGCAGTCCCACGACTGCAGAACTATACATGTAATCAGTTTCAAGGAGGCCCATATTTCCTTCAGAACAGGGAATATATAATGGTAGGCACTAATTTTTATAAATCCTTTGATAAGCATGAAGTGTCCTCCTTGTTTCCCTGTCCAACTTATCCAACACCTTTTGGAGCCAGTCAATCACGCCAAAACTATAAATTAGGGCAGGAAGAGCAAACTGATTTATTGCTTGGACTTTGTTCCCAGATGTCAATGCTGTTTTCAGTATTAATTTTAATCTTCTAAAATATTCCTTACCAAGTTTTTTTTTTTCATATTTGTTCATGCTTTATAGTTAGGTTCATAGGTTCATAAGTTCATACTAGGCTATCTGCCCTAGGGCATTTATAAGCCTAGCCAGAGTGTATTTGGCTTTCATCACTCCATTGGAATGAGTATACTGTGCCCATTTTTAAAGTTTTGTTTACTGTACCTCTGTCTAGCAGTGACGCAGAAATCACCCCCGAGGTAAACCTACGATCTCCCATCCATTCATCAAGATTTCTCTTGAAGAGAGTCAGTGAGGGGCTCTGCCTAACATGGACTGGGATTTTATTCCAGAGTGAAGGGAGCCTCTGGGTTATGAATCTGTCCCTCCAGCATGTCCTATTTATTTCTGTGCTGAGGTTCAAATCTCTCACTCGCGTAGCTCTGGTGGATTTGGATTTTCTGAGGTGGAGCATGTCCATTAATTCCGGGTTGGACATGGCCTTGTATGTCAGGCATAGATCGCCTCTGAGTAGGTGGTATGCTACTGCGTAGAGCTGGAGTTTCTTTAGCCGGGCAGCATATGGCATATGTTTGAGTCCCTTGATCCTCTTGGTGAGGTACTTTTGGGGTTTTCCAGTTGCTGCAGGTGTCGGGTAAGGTACATCCATAGTTGAACCTTCATCATTTCCCAAATATTTATACACTTTCTTTTGCTCAAGTTCTTTTATATCTCATTCCTGTCCCAAACTGATGTTTTCTTGGTGCTGCAGCTTTCCTATTTTAAAGGTTGCTTTTGCACATTTATCAAGACCAAATGATATTCTTATATCATCTGAAAAAGTTTTGACCACCTACAGTTGTACTTTCGGTTCCTTATCTGATGAACTATATAGTTTTAAATCATTTAAAAAAAGAAGTTGAGAAGTCTTTACACTTTGTTGTTTTCTGGAAGCCAAACTGTAGCCATGACCTAATCTATTAAGTAGACAGCTTAAAAGGCTAAGGACAAGACAAAAGAGTAGAAGTGACAGAGTCACCCTGGAATTCCCCCCTTTTGAATTTTTATCCCTGGAATAATAATTTCTCCTTTATCGTGGCTTAACTGCAAAGTGGTTTGCTACTGTTTCATGGTCACTGTAATGTAATTGATGAGTGTAGAGTGTAACTCATACATTTTTAAGCACTCTGTTGTCCATGAATGTGGAATACTGTCAAATGCTTTTGTGTAGTCTGTCCATGTCATACTTAGATTCTTCCCCTTTTTATAGTTCTCCATTACAACTTTATTTAACAACAAATGATCCTTTGTTTCATATTACTTTTTTATTGCACTTTTGTTCTATTGCCATGATTGAGTTTTCTTCTAAATGACTATAAACTCTGTCGGCATCAATTCCAGTCTATAGTTTATACGTCGTCAGAAGGCAAGTTATTGGTCTATAGTTTTTAGGATAACTTGCAGTTTTGCTCTTAAGTAGGAGCATTGTTTTTCCTGTTGTTAACCAGGATTTTATTTTATTTTATATATTTAATATTTGTTGACCAGGAAAGTCAGACTAGGACAGAGCTTATTTTCAGTGGAGGCCTGGAGAGAAATGCTCCAGACACATGTCTTTGGATTGTGGGAGGAAATCGGAGTACCTGGAGGAAACCCACGCGAACACAGGGAGAACATACAAACTCCACACAGACGGCACCCCAGCTGAGAATCAAATGAGAGAACCTCTTGCTGTGAGGCAACAACGCTAACCACTACACCACTGTGCCACAGGTTGCTGTCTGTCTGGGATGCCCATATAAATAGTTCTTACTCATGGTGAAATCTTCATGTAAAGATGTTAATACTTTGAGCCAGAAGTTAGGTACTGCATCTGAGCTTAGGGTTTTCCACAGTTAGAAGCTTTTCTTAACTTAGTTTCAGTCTCTCTGGCTGTTACTTCATCCCCTTTCATATCCTGTGCATGTGAACTCATTTTTTTCTATTACTTCTTCCATCCATTTTGCATCTTTGTTATGTTCCACAGTATCTTCCTAGATATTTCTCCAAAATGTATCTATTTTTTCTTTTTTGGTGGTGTTCCAATTTCTTTTGGCTTGTTTTCCAATTTGCTATAACATTTTTTGGGTCATCAAAAAATTGCTTATTTTGTACTTTTCCTTTATATTTATCTGCATATCTTCTAAGTTTTTCTGCTTGAGCTGATATTTTTAGTTTATTATTTACAGTAGTGCACAATAGATCTGTTCTGTTACTGCGCATTGCTTTTATCATGTCTGTCTTTCTGAGTATTTTTGTTGATCTATTCCCTGTTCTACACTCTTCTAACAGGTGGCACCTCTTGTCTTAATTGCTTTATAGTTTTCTCTATTAGGTACTTTTGTGATGGCATTTGATTTCTCCCCTTCCTTTCCCTTACTGCCCTGTGTTTCTGTGCTAAGACTTTATCTGTTATTAATTTAGCTGCACAGTAAAATATCATATTTACTTCTTTTATATCACATGAATCTCTTTGAAATCATTATTACTGCGTTCATGTGTTTTATCAAACTTCTAACATTTGGGATTTTATTGACTTTCTGTAGTCTGTTTCTTTCATTGATCTTAATATGTCTGTCCATCTCTATTAAATTTTTATTTATTTATTTTATTTTATTTTATTTTACATTTGTTAACCGGGATAGTCCGACTGGATATATATGTCCATTTTCAGCAGAGGCCCGGGGGAGAAAAGCTCCAATGTTCATAGTACACATACACATAAAGAAACTTTTAGTAAATAGTAGTTATATACATGCACATAAAGAACGTTTAGTAAATGGTAGTTACATACATGTTGCAGACTTGAGCAGCGCACGTATTAAATAGAGATGTTGTTGTTTGTCTTTCGGCTTTTCCCGGTTAGGGGTCGCCACAGCGGAACTCCGGTCCACTAATGATTGGCAGTTGTTTTTTATGGTGTTGAGTTGCCAGCCCGACGCCCAACCTTCAACGAAGGCACGCCTATTCAACACATGTCTTTCGAACGCCCCCTCGACCGCGGGGAGGACATGCAGACTCCACACAAAAGGCACTCCCAAGCCGAGAATCGAACGGGAGAACCTCTTGCTGTGAGGCAACAACGCTACCACTGCACCACCACGGAAGTATGTATTAAATTGAGATAATATGTGCATATTAACATTCAGGATAAAGACACAATGAGTGGCAGTTTATTCAGTTTACCCTTCCTGGTATGAAAAAAAAATATTTCTAAAAATGGAGGCAAAAGAATTAGAGAAATAGAGAGAACGGGTTAGAGCAAGGACATAACCTGTAATGTTTTGAGGTAATTCTTGAGTTTGTTTTTGAATAAGGTTAGCGATGGTTCTAAAGTCAAGTCTGCTGGAAGTGAGTTCCATGTTTTACCAACAGAGTTGGCAAATAGCGAGTCACCAGCAGAGTGGTTGGATTTAACCATTTGAACTACGAGTCTGGTGGATGAGCGGAGTGGGAGGTTGTTACTGTAGGGGCTGATTACATTTTTTAGTGCAGGCGTATTTTCCGGCCAGTAAAGAACTTTATGGGCTACTGTGAGTTGATTGAACTGCAGTAGGTAAGACAGTTCCTGCCATTTTAAGAGATTTAGGTTGAGGCAGTGGTGAGTCCGATAGGGTGTGCCAGTGGAAAATCTGGAAATCTGGTTATAGCAGGATGACAGTTTATTAAGATCTGTTTTATTCAAGTTGGTGAAAAGAGGTGAGGCATAAAGAAGGGTTGATAGTAGCTGGGATCGGGCAATTGTGGTTCTAGCAAGTGGGGTGAGGAATGATTTGATTCTATAAAGAGAGCCAAGTTTTTTATTGATAGTTTTTATAGTTTGATTGATGTGTTTGTCAAACCTGAGGTTATTATCAACTATGACACCTAATAGTTTGGTTTGGGCTTCCGGGGAGATGATGATGCCATTATTTGCTGTTATGTTGAAGGGTGTTGGTGGGGTTCTGCGTGTAGGGGAGAAGTGAAGCAGATTAGTTTTGTTCAGGTTAAGGATCAGACGTTGGTTTGAAAGCCAATTTTCTACTGTATTGAAGGTGTTTTGGGTTAACATAGGTAGGCTTGCTGGGGAGGTTGTGGAACAAATCAGAGTGGAGTCATCCACGTATTGAATGCAGGTAACATCTGGGATGACTGTGTGAAGGTCATTGATAAAAACATTGAAAAGAAGGGGTCCTAATATGAAGTCCTGGGGGACTCCTAGCATGATGGGGAGACCCGATGACAACTTATCCTGCCAAAGGACTGCCTGTTGCCTGCCCTGTAGATAAGATTCAAACCATTGGAGTGTTTGATTGTTTAAAGTAAAGGCCTTCAAGGTGTTCATAAGCATTTTATGGTCAACCATGTCAAAGGCCTTGGAAAGATCTAGAAAGAGTGCAGAGGATAGTTTGTTGTTGTTTTGGTTGTGATTTATGATGTTAGTAAAAGAGAGCAGGGCTGATGTAGTCCTACAGCCATGCTGAGTGTTGGACAATAGTTTGTTTTGGGTGAGCTAGTGCATGAGCTGTATGTGTACACACTTCTCCATAATTTTAGCTAGTGGTAACAAAATTGCTATAGGCCTATAGGTTTGACAGTTCAGTGGAACAGCCTCCCTTATGAAGAGGTATGACATGGGAGATTTTCCATATGGTGGGGATGGTGACTTCAGATATAGACCGGTTAATCAGGATAGAGACAGGGTATGATATAGTGTCTGCAGCCTTTTGTAAGTAGTCTGCAGAGAGAAGATCTGCAGCCAGATTTGTGGGTCTTAGCTTCTTAAGTAGGGTCATAATGAGTTGGGTAGGAACAGGTTGCAAACTAAAGGATGCATGGGTATTGGTAGGGGCTGAACTTGGATTAGAGCCACTGGGAGTGAGTTGGCTGGCCAGAGATTGGATAGTCTCTGTGAAAAAGGTGTTATCAATGTCTTCAGAGGATTTTTGTTTGGAGGCTGAGGGTGGTGGGGTGGTGGTTTGGCCTGGGTGGAGGAGTTTGTTTAGTCCTGTCCAGAACGTCTGAGGTTTATTTTGATGTATTTGTTGTAAATAGGTTCATAGGTAGGTACTAGGCTATCTGCCCGAGGGCATTTATAAGCCTAGCCAGAGTGTATCAACTTTCGCTGCCCCATTGATTAATTAACTGAGCCTCTGTCAAGAAGAGCCAATGAAGTGATCCCAGGGGTATATTTTCTGTTACCCATCCACTCGTCAAGGTTTCTCTTGAAGAGTGTTAGTGAGGGGCTTTGCCTAATGTAGTTAGGAATTTTGTTCCAAAGCATGGGGAGTCTCTGTGACAGGAATCTATCCCTCCAGCATGTTCTATTTATTGTTGGGGCGAGGTTTAGATCACTAGAGCGAGTGGCTCGCAGTGACTTGGATTTCTTTAGGTGGAGCATGTCCATCAATTCTGAGTTGGACATGGCTTTGTAAGTCAGGCAGAGATCACCTCTGAGTAAGCGATATGCCACTGAGTACAGCTGGAGTTTTTCCAGTCGGCTGCATAGGACATACATATGTTTGAGACCAGTAATCCTCTTGGTGAGGTACTTTTGTGGTCTTTCCAGCTGTTGGAAGTGTCTTGTGAGGTACATTCCAAATGGGGCATTGTACTCTATGATGGGTCTGATGAGTGACGAGTAGAGGGGCACTATAACCTCTTTATTTCTAGATGCGAACCCTTTAGTAATTAGATGGGCTACACAGAAGGATTTCCTAACTACTTTGGCAATATGATTGTCAAAGGAGAGATTACTATCTACCTGGGTCCCCAGATCTCTTATTACTTCTTCTGTATTAAGGGGGCTACCACCTATGTGGTAATTCATGGGTGTTTTGTTTTTCCCAAACGGGATGACTATGCATTTTTTGGCATTTAGCTTAAGACCATGACTTTGACACCAGGTGTCTGTCTCAGTAAGGCCCTTTTGGAGAATGTCTGTGTCAGCCGGAGAGTCAGTTATGGCTCCCAGTTTGCAGTCAGCGGCGAACTTGGTTAGCCATAGTCCTCCTGTGTTTGCCTGTACTTCTGAGAAGTATATGCCAAACAGTAGGGGTCCCAGGACCGAGCCTTGTGGGACACCACTTGTGACTGGTTTAGAGTCGGACCTGGAGCCCGCTATTCTTACTGTGTGAGTTCTGTCTCTAAGTCAGTTGGCAACCCATCTCGTGACTTAGGGGTTTATGTTCAGGCTGGTGAGTTTTTCTATAATTCCCGAGTGGGGAATGGTGTCAAAAGCCTTGGCGAGGACAAGGTAGGCTGTGTGAACCACCTTCCCCTCATCTATGGCCTTGGTGACTGTCTCGAAGAACTCAACCAGGTTTAGTAGGCATGATCTGCCCTTAACAAAGCCGAACTGGGTCGGGTCAAGTGTTTGAAGGTTCCCAATATCTTTGTTAATGAGTTCCATGATGATGCACTCCATAGCCTTGCAGACCAGGCTAGTCAGGCTTATGGGGCGATAGTTACCAGGGTCAGTTGTGGCCCCTCCTTTGTGGAGCAGAATAACAGTTGCTGTGCACCATTCTATGGGCATGTAGCCTGTGAAGAGGCTGAGGTTGAACAGTGTGTTTAGGTGGGGGGTTCATTCGGTCTGTAGTTTGTGCAAGACGCAGCCTGGGACACCATCTGGCCCCATTGACGCTGTGTTTTTGTCATTTAAAAGGGCTGTTTTCACCTGTGCGTCTGTGATTTCCGGGACACTGCACTTTTCCGGTATTGTTGTGGGCCCTTTTGGGGGTGAGAGGGGGGTGAAGTTTGCACTGAATCTATCTGTCAGGATGTTGACAGTATCAGTGGGTTCAGTATATTTTGTGCTATTTTGCACTAGCTCAGTGCATATCTGCGAGTTGCCACTTAGATTCTTGACATAACTAAAGAAGGCTTTGTGGTTATCTTTCGAATCCTTGGCTATTTTTCTTTCGAAGTTAGCCTTGGAGGATTTTATGAGGGACCTTTGTTTCTTACTGATACTGATCAGGGAAGTCTTTCCTTCTAGGGATTTGCTTTTTTTCTGAACTAGTTACTTCCTTCTATTGTATAGCCTGTTTATGGCAAGGGTTCACCAGACTGATTTCCTTCTTTTAGGGGAGTGAGTCTTGGTTTTGCTAGGGATGGCACAATCCATGCATCCTTGTAGGTGCTCATAGAGTGCATTTGTAAAGGTTTCTGCATCTTGGGCAGCGTTATCCTTTAGCATGGCGGCTGTGAAACTTACCACATCTGTCTTAACTACGGTGAAGTTTGCTTTAGAAAATATTTTTACTGTGGTTTCCTTAGTTGGGGTGGTGGTGGGGTGTGGACATCCAGAGTGATTAGTTTATGGTCTGATATAACCAGTGATGGGTTGACCTCTGGTGTGGAACACCTGTCGCCCATGTTGGTGATGACCAGGTCCAATATGTTTTCACCTCTAGTAGGGGAGTTTACCAGCTGTTCCAAGGCATTTGAGTTGATAAATTCCAGGAAGCGCTGGACCTGGGAGTTTGTACTTGAGTAGTTTTCCCAGTTAACGGTAGGGTAAATGAAATCGCCCAATATCAGGGTGTTCGGTAGGACATTCATGTTTTCCAGTGTCTCCAGAAAGGCAGAGTGGTGGTCTTGGGTCATGGAGGGTGATCTGTAGCAGGCCACAATTTGCATTGCAGATTTGCCTGATGTTAGTTGCACATGGATGATCTCGGAGGTATCCTGCTGTGCCACTAACCTGCAGGTGTAGATATCCTTGATGAATATGGATACACCCCCTACTTTTGTGTTTCGGTCCATGTTCTTGGCCGAAATGTGTGGTATGAGTTGTAGCCCGGTAGTGCTGGGGTGCTCTGTGGAGCCTTGAACCAGGTTTCAGTTACTGCACAAATGCCGATGTTCTCCATACTGAGGAGTGCTTTGAGCACATGCATTTTGAGCTTTAAACTCCTGATGTTGAGTAGCATAATCCTCATTTTTTTTATTTGTGCTGCTTACGGAGGTGGGTTTGACTTTTGCGCCTTGCCTAAAAAAGGCACTATGGGGGCAGCAAGAGCCTTGGCCAGTATTCGAAAGCCTAGGGGTGACAGGTGCAAGCTGTCTCTTGTGAAGCAACGAGGCCTGTCGAGCATGTCGTCCCAGGCTGATAGACACTGGATCCCCTTTGAATGACTCCAGAAGCTTAGCCAATTGTTGAAATTGATCATTTTTTCTTTATACTGCGGTATCATTCTTGGTGAGAGCAGGATGCTACTCAGGGTCAGGGTCATACCCGCCTGGGCTACATGATCAGAGAGCTCTTCCATGTCTGTTTTCATGTAGTCCAGGGAGGTACGTCTCAGGTCATTCACACCAACATGAACAATGACAGAGTCATATTTGTACTTGTTCTGGATTGACCTGAGTGCTTGTGTTATGTGGCGGATTCTGGGTCCTGACAGGCAGCTAACAGTAACCTTCTCCTTGTCCAGCCTAGTGAGTGGGACGTCAGTGTGCCTGACTATAGAGTCACATATTACTAGTGTGTTAGGTATGTTATTTCGCCTTAAGGGCTGTTATTGTGCGGCACACTGATTTTGTGTTTTATGTGTTGTCTGGTTTGTGACGGGAGGGGCAGGTTTTTTGGGTGTCTGCTTTGGAGGTCTGTGATGCTTTTGCAGGTTTTTATTTAGAGCCTCCGAGTATGATTTCGTGTATTTATGTGTATTTTTTGCCTGTGCTGGTTTAGTATGTCTATGTGAGGCTGGATGTGTGGTGCAAGTGTTAACCTTCGCCTCATCACTAACCTTGCGCAATACTATGTATCAGGCACTTTACCTGATGACCAAAGTGATCACTGTGTCACCTATATAGTCAAGCTCAAGGTAAACTACTCCCAACGTCCCACCTATAGAACTATAAGAAGCAACAAGAACTTTAATCTCAATAAGTTTAATAATGAACTCAATGTATGTAATTGGTAAGCCCTAAAAAATCTCCCCCTAGATGAAGCTGTCTCATACTTTAACGCCAAATTCCTTGCTGGTGGCAGTAATAGTTCTTTTTATCTAAGGTTATAGATTTTTTAGTGTCATTTATTAGCTGTCTAAATCTAAGTTGATCAAGTGGGGGGTTTGTTGTTCAGTAGGTGGCCCACACTTTGTTTCTAAGTGTGATTTTTGCTTTGGTGTCTTTAGAGATCCACAGTGCAATGTTAACTTTGGTTTTGATGGTACAGTTGGGAGCATGAAAGGTGAGAACAGCAAGGAATTTGGCATTAAAGTATGAGACAGCTTCATCTAGGGGGAGATTTTTTAGGGCTGACCAATTACATGCATTGAGTTCATTATTAAACTAATTGAGATTAAGTTCTTGTTGCTTCTTATAGTTCTATAGGTGGGACGTTGGGAGTAGTTTACCTTGAGTTTGACTATATAGGTGACACAGTGATCACTTTGGTCATCAAGTAAAGTGCCTGATGTATAGTATTGTGCAAGGGTATTGATGAGTATCCAGTCTAGGGTACTTTCTTTATTGTAGGGTTTGCCTGTCCTAGTGGGGGAGGATATGCTCTGAATAAACCCATGGAGGTTTACATGGGTTTTGGGGGATTCAGAGGAACAAGCATTCCAATTAATGTTTAAATCCCCGAGAACAATGTTTTTTTGTGGATAGTTAATGGACAACCAGTTTAAGAAATATTCTAGGGTGTTCCCTCCTGGGGGAATGTAGACAGAGGCAATGTTAATGCTTTTGTTACTATTAATATGTAGTTTTGATATAAGAATTTCAGCGTTATTGATTTGAGGGGGGGGGATTGTTGCATGTCCATGGTAACAGATAAGTTAGACTTGTAAAGTATTGCTACCCCATCGCCCTTTCTAGAAGTATGATCTGGTCTAAACATATTATACCCTGGTGGCAGAACCTCTTTGTCCTTAGTGGCAGGTTTTAGCCACGTTTCTGTGAGGCATAGTATATCCAGGTGTATGAACAGCTAAGTGGGCATGCAGATGATGAATTTTATTATTTATGCTCCTGACATTTAGATGGCAGGCCAGCAGGGAGTTTGGTGGTCCATTTGATGGAGCAATGTTGGTAGGAATGTTGATGGGGGGGTTAGGTTTAAAAGGTGGGGTTGGGCCAGGGTTTGGATGGATGTCGCCATCCATTGTGAGGTTGTTTTTTAACCTGAGTATTAGTTTCCAGACTTTGAAGTGAGTTTTATGATAGTATGTAGGTTTGGGACTAATGTAGTTGGTCAAGTAAGGATGTACTTCTGTGGGGTTGACGAGCAGGGTACAAGGGAAAGGGTGAGGCGGGCATTTTTATTTATTACTGGTAGGGTGGAAGTTTGGAATTTAGGGTAGTGGTAGCCCAGGTGACCTTTGAATTTCATAAGCTGAGAGGGGATATGAGATGAGCAGCAGAGATGGTAACAGGATTAGCAGTAGTATTTTGGGAGATAGCATTGCTAATTAACTTGACACTAGAGCTGAGTTAATAGCAGAGGGAGGGGCAAGTAGTTACAGACAGAGAGTGATGCTAATTAGATTATAGGTTGCTACTGATTGGTTTAATAGAGCTAGGGTGTGGCTTAGACCAAATAAATGTAGCACAACAGGGGGCGGGTGAGATATGGTATAAATCAAGCAGCTCTTCTCTCAGATCATTTTCTTCTAAACTGAGGGCACATTGTTTGTTCTCTGTTTCCCGTGGGCATTCTGTAGAAAGTTCCAGAGCATCTTCCTGTGCCACATTATCTTTAGTTTCATCCTGTGTCATCTGTTGCTCTTTCATATGGGAACTCACTAGCCTATTACTCCACAACATTGACTGCATCAGGGTTGCCACAGTTTTCTGTTCCTTCATTTGCTGTGTAACTCCAGCTGAACTTGTATATTGGTTTCCTGTGGAGGGCTCCAAAGTATCTTCATATGGCAACTGATCAGATGTTTCCTGATTCACTGGTTTCTCCTTAATTTGCAGATCCATTGCTCTATCCTGCTGTGATGTTATCAGAGATAGTCTACTTTGATATAACCTGTGTTAGATTTTCTACACTACATCCTTCACTTCGCAGGTAGTCCATAAGTTCAACTTCTATTTTTTAACTTCTACTTTACTGATCTTCTATTCTACGTTCCCCCTTTGTGATCTTAGTTTTTGTATTGTGAAATTTTCCATATCTGGATGTCTTTGCCTGTATTTCTCTTCTAATACCTTTGGGTCTGAATTTTTTGTATTGGTTAATTTGTCTCTCTCCTTTGCATAAATATTGCACCATATCTTTCTTTCTTTCTTTCCCATGTCCATATTTCTTTTTTATACATTTCAAAAATCTCTAGATTTTGTCTTTATATAGTCATACTTCCTCAGTTACTTGTTATTCAAATGACTCTAGGGTTCTTGGTCTATATAATGTTTTTTCATAAATCTGTTGTATTAATGAACACAAATTTTTATTTGAAACTTCTGACTGTTTTTCTTGTGCAAGTGTTTTTCTTTCCTCTAATTTCTCTCTCAGTCTTTTTGTATACCTTCTGTCTGGAAATTCTGGGTTTCTTGCATTATTGTAGTACATAATTTCTTTCTTATCCTCAATAGTCCACTCTATCATCTTTATGACTCTTTTTTGGCCTATCAGTTTTTGTGATTTTTGTGGACTACTACTTCCTTCGGCAACAGGGAAGCGATTCTCCCCCTGGGCCTGGCCTAGTCCTATTGTAGGAATATTTCCATGTCTTGAGAATTCTACACTGTCATTTTTTTCCATTCCTGGCACCAGTGGGCCTACTAGGATTGGGCACTTTTTATCATGGGTCTTGTGCACCCAGCTATCTTTTTTATTTTTTAATGATATATAAAATACAGTCTATATATCAGTATCGTCTTGGTGAGATTTTGTGAAAAACAAAGTCCACTAGGTGAAGGTACTCACCAAAACTTGAGGATGAATTCAATTCCAGCAATACTACTCTGCTTTGCTTGCTGATTTATCATCTCTCCATTCTTCAGGCCCTGGGATTCATGGCCTCTTCTATTCCAGTTCCCCCTCTTATCAATCTACATGTGTGGAAGCGTCAGTGATAAATCAAGTCATTTTGGCTGCAGCATTGTCACCCTCTGGATTTCAGTGTACCTGTCTTTCCCTGTATAAAGAAGGAATTTGAGTGGTGGATTCAACAGTTTGTTCTCAACCCAGGCCTCCATTTCAGCCTCTAGTCGCTTCTCAAGAACTGTTCACAAATGCCTCAGACATTGAATGAGGGGGGCTTCTTTTGGTCACCTGAAAGTTCAGGGTCTCTGGCGCCCATCAAAAGTCAGACCATGTCAACATCAAAGAGATGAGAGCTCTGATTCTGGCCATACAAGCTTTTCACCCCATGTTTTCTCCAGGTCCCTTGAAGGTGTACACAGATACACTACAATGATGTGGTATGTCACGAAGCAGGGAGGCACAAGATCTTACCATCTCTGCAGGATGACTCTAGGCATAGGAAGTGGCTTTCAATTATGTTAACTCTTCAGGCAGTATACATTCCTTCAGAAGGCAATCTACTGGCAGACTCTCTGAGCAGGTCTAAAACACAGGCTTATGAATAGATACTTCACAGAGATGTGTTTCTGGACAATATCCATCAGTGGGGTATTCCTCAGATAGATCTTTTTGCATCCCTTCTGAACAGGCAGCTTCTTCTCTTCTGTTCCAGAGTGCCATACCATCTGGCCTGTAAAATGGATGCCCTATCCTTTCCATGGAAGGGGAGGTTTATTTATGTTTTCCCTCCTCTTCTTCTACTTCCAAGAATCCTGCAGAAAATTCAGCTGGACTCCCCAAAAATTTTGCTAGTGATTCTCTTTTTGGCCAAGACAGCACTGGTTCCCCTTCTTAATCCATCTGCCCAGGGACAATCACCACAAGCTGCCTCACCAGTTGTATCCCCTCACACAGGACAAGGGGCCTCTCATCCATCCTCAGTTGCCCACTATTCAACTGACACTGTGACTGATAGGGTTTTGATCCTTTTCAGGCACCTCTTTCCTGAGGACATCCTCAGGGTTTTATAGGAGGTAAGGAAACCCTCAACCAGAAAATCTTATATGCCCAAATGGAAAAGATTTTCTGTCTGGTGCCATGCTGATAACCAGGACCCTTTTGCAGTGGGCATCCCTCTGGTCCTCTCTTATTTGTGTAAACTGCTGCAGTCTGGCCTGGCCTTTTCTTCTGTAAAAATGCATTTGTCAGCCATTTCTACTTGTCTGCCCTTGAATCCTCTTTTGGCTTCTTGCTTTGAGGTCAAACCATTTCTTAAAGGTATCCTGAATATTCGGCCTCCAAAGAAACCTATTCCAACTCCTTTGTACCTTAATTTTGTTTTGGAAAAAAATAATTCAGGCTCCTTTTGAGCCTGCGGATTCTGCTTCTTTGCAACATTGTACCCGAAAGATTGTTTTGTTGCTGGCTCTTACTTCTGCTCGTAGGGTTTCTGAGCTCCAGGCCCTTATGGCCATTCCTCCTTTTTTAGTTCTTCACAGGGATTGGGTGTCCCTTTATACCAAACCTTCTTTTATGCCCAAGGTAGTAAATGGGTTGTCCATGAATCAGTCAGTAAAACTCTCTTCCTTTTTCCCTTCTCGTCAGTCTGCTAGTGAAAGGATCCTGCATACCTTAGATTTGCACAGACAGCTCAGGTGCTGTTTGGATAAAACTAAGGCCATTCATAAGTCTGATCAGCTTTTTGTTTCCTTTCATCCCAGGACATTGGGTTTGGCTGTTTCTAAGCAAAACTATTCCCTCCTGGATATATAAGACCATTTCCTTTTGTTATACTTTTCATGGCAAATCTGTCTACTTCCGTTAGAGCTAATTTTAGGACTGTTTCCTCTTCTGGTGCCTTTCTCAAGGAGTTGGACACCAATTTCATCCTTAAAACTGCTACTTGGTCTTCAGTGCATACCATTACTAAGCATTATAAGTTGGATATGGTTTCTAGTGCCAAAGCAGGTTTTGCTAGAACCATTTTATATGGGTTTGTTGAGGGCTCTTCTCAGTCTTCCACCTCCCATTCTGATTCTTCAGGCTTTTTACTCTCCCTTATGTTTAGAACACTGCAACAGTAATATAGAAGGACATAGTACAGTTGTGTAAAATATTACCATAACAGTAGATGTCCTTCTCTTCACTTTTGCAGTATTTGCTCCCTCCCTCCAGCCCTGTCTTGTTTATTCTGATTTTCATTTTAGATTCCCTTCTGGCTTAGGGGTCCCCCTTTTCCTCTTCTTCTTCTTCTTCTACATTTGTTTTTCCATCTAGATATGTATGGACTCCCTTTTCCTATGAAGACTGTTCTCTTCTGGCACAATTCAGTGCTGGGTAGCTGTGTCTGTACATCCTTTTCATGCACTACATTCCATGCAGGGAGCATAAGTGTGATGTATGGTGTATACAAGATCATTAGGCTTTGGTATACTGCCCGACCATCGGGCTTCCCTGGGCGGGAGATCTCTTGTGCTTAGAATACTGCAGGGACATCTACTGTTATGGTAAGATTTTACACAACTGTATTGTCTGTAGTTTCCAAGATCTGTTAAAGGTCCTCCCTTATAAAGGGGATGACTGTTGTAGGTCTCCATTCAGGTGGCATAAATCTTGTTTTATGTTGATGTATGGTATGCATGTTGATATATGGTTTCAGGTCCAAACCTTATATTCTGACAATAATTAATCAAATATAATTGTGACACCCCACCACTGGCCAGTAATCAAAGAGCCTCAATCCTCACAACTGGCAACAGTGGAGGATGTACATTGGGTGGATGACAAGTACACACAGTATTTCTAGATGCAGCATGCAGCTCACTACATCAAGTGCAATTTCCCTTAAGAGCACACAGAAACCACAGTCAGTCCAGGGCTGGTTTCTTCCTCTTTCTCCAGATCCCCAGTAAGACTACCCACTGGCACAGCTATAGAGTTGAGTCCTTAGCCAGGGTTACAAGCCAAGCCCTCCAACACTCTGTCTGTCCAATCAGTGCTTCATGTCTCTGCCCAAGTAGCTGGCACACACACTGTTGGAGATTTGTTTTACACACACACATACATGGGAAAGACTGGCACAGGTTTACTGGCTAGGCCCCCTTCTGCCCAGACTATAAGGTACTTATCACTGCCACCAGAATGCCTTATCAGCTACTTTAACGCCCTTAACAAAGGGTATCCAATCTTACTGTGTAATGTTGCTGTTAATACAAATGGTAGTTTGACCAAGAGCAAGGCTGTTAGGAGTGGCCCACAGTGTTACCAAATAAATATGCAAGTTACTCTCAGAACTTAAATAGCTCTACAAAGATCAGGCACAATGAAAGGTTTAAATGTATTTAATAATAAATAATATAAAGAACAAGAAAATACTCAGTATATAATTAAAGTGACATAGTACTAAATCACAGGAAATATCTATAACAACATTGCAGGACAGTCTCAAATAAATAAAGAAAATCATCTAAATTAAGCTTTGCTATATTCCTGATTATATCTAAGAGAATTACTATACCCTAGTTAACTTACTTACAGGGCAAGGCAGAGATGTGGTGAATGGGTCTTCTTGTCAGGTCCAAGACAGAATGCTGAGTCTCTCTCAGACACTTCTCAAATTAATATCTCAGATATTACTTCCGGGCTAGCTTGCAGAATGACATTATTGCCTGTCATCTAACTCCTAGTTCCCAGGCCGCAAAACAACCATTAATGGCAGCTGGTAGCATTTAGCATCTACCTATAAAAATACATAGACAAGGGCTTTTTCTCAGGTCTTTGGCAAAGGATGGAAGTCATAAAACAATAAAACACTTCCAAGTAAATACAGAAAGCTCCCTAGTTGTAGACATTGTGTCTCCTTGCTGCACTGAAACTGAAAGACAACATCTTTTTATGGCCTAGCCATAAAGTAATTTAATTTTAAATATTTTTCTGAAGTTAACCTCCTGTATTCCAGTTTTCACTGTTAAAATATGCATTTAAACAGTTACTGTAGTACATGTACATTTCTGTTCTATTTCAGTTAGGGTACACTGTGGATACATTTCAAACTGCACTTTGTAAAATACCTCTTCAGCACACGTCTGTACAATCCATCTTGTATGACATACAGTTTTAATACATTTGTAACACAAACATCTTATATAAATCATGTTGATATTCACAAATGCTATGTAATTATTTACAAAATTCCAGATAGCTGGGCTGGCAGTCTCTCCTTTAGTGACACCTCTTCCCCCCTTGAAGACTCAAGCTAGTTTTTCAAGTGACTGTTTAGAAATACTGCTTGAGAGGGATGAGCCTATCTGGGAATACATTATGCCATTCCCTGTCTTAAGATCCCAGCTGTGTTGGCATTCCTAACCGCACTGCGGTGCTGCACTGTCATATCATAAGCCTGCAACCCTAGGCTGCACCATAGTAACTTGGGATTTTCCTGGCTGGCTCCCTGTAGCCATGGATCCTCCTCAGACTCTTCCTGCCTTCGACTGTCAATTAATTAACACAAGGACCTTCTTGTCATGGTAAGGTTTCATCATGTCAACATGGTACAATTTATGCCCCTGCTGCCTGCTTAGCAGTTCTACCATGTAGTTAACATCACTGACCTTTCTTATCACTTTGAAGGGTCCCTCCCAAGCTGCTTGCAGCTTGTTGTGCCTGACATGAATGAGAACCATAACCTGCTGCCCCACAGCATACACTCTAGCTCGAGCATTCCTGTCATACCAGACTTTTTCTGCTGTTGGGCTTCTGACAGGTTCTCCTGGGCCAAGCCCATGAGTTCCCCGAGCCTTGTTCTGAGGTTTAGAATATATGCCACAACAGACTCCTTGTGGGTTTCACACTCACCCTCCCACTCATCTCAAATCAACTCTAGAGATCCCCTCATCCTATGCCCATACAGCAACTCAAAAGGTGAAAAACCTGTGGATTCCTGGGGCACCTCTCTGTAAGCAAGCAGTTGGGGAAATATTTGTCCCACTCCCTCTAAAACTGGTCTGCAAATGCCAGTAGCATGGTCTTTAGTGTAGAATTTAACCTCTTCACCAGACCATTAGTGTGTGAGTGGTAAGGGGTGGTCTTTAAATGCTTCACCCCACAGTGCTCCCACTGACAAGCTAGCATGTCTGACATGAAATTGGCACCTCAGTCAGTATTTCTTTTGAGAAACCTACCCTGCTGAAAATCTCTAACAAAGCATTTGACACCTTTTCTGCCTCAATGGAAGACAGAGCCGCTGCCTCAGGATATCTGGTAGCATAATCTACTAACACTACCATATATTTCTTCCCTGTAGAACTTGGGGTACTCAGAGGCCCCACAATATCCATAGCTACCCTCTAAAACAGCTCCTCAATAACAGGCAAAGTCATCAAAGGAGCTTTGACCTTGTCTCCTGCCTTGCCTACCTATTGACACTGCTCACAGGTCCTGCAGTACCCTGTTACATCCCTGGAAGTCCCAGGCCAATAAAAGTTCTGCATAATGTATCTCTTGGTATGCTTTATGCCCATATGACCTGCAAAGGGAATGCCATGGGCTATGGCTAGAAGTGCCAGATGGTAGGCTCTGAGCACTACCAACTGCTGTATTCTCTCACCCTCTAACCCTCCGTCAGGGGTCCACTCTCTATGCAGTAATCCCTGGTCCCAGTATACAGATTCCTCCTTTCCTTGAAAATCAGGTACCTCACTAGCTACCGCCCTCAGGCCTTGAAATGTAGGGTCTGAGAGCTAAGCCTGTCTCAACTCTGTCTTTGTAACCCTTCCCAGCTCCCCTTCCACAGGAAGTCTGATATTCTCTGACAGAGCTGCCTTACTGTTAGCCTGGGCACTGATACTACTCACCTCTGCCTTTGCAGTCACTCTGTCTAAGGGAACATCAGTACCCACAAGCAGCTGTGGCTCACCATCAGTCCCACTGCTACAGGGTAGCTCCCTCCCTGAAGTAGCCACCTCACCAGTCCTGGCTTCAAGTGTGCAGTCTGTCTGGATCCCACCCCAGGCTACCACACCCACATGCTTGTCTGCAAGCCTGACTGCGTGTAACTGCATGCACACAGGGTACTGCATTATCAGAATCATTCCCTATCAGCACATCTGCAGGGATATCCTCAAACACACCTACTTGCTTGCTTCCTTTCCACCCTTCCAGTCAAGGTGAACCCTAACCAAAGGTATTTAGAATGGGACCCCAGCTAAACCTCTGACTGGAGTAGACTGTCCAAGCAAGTAGTCCTCCTCTTTAACCATTGCAGGCTTCATAATGGTTAGGTCAGAGGATGTCTCTCTTAGCTGTGGCCTGTTTTCCATCTTCTAAGATAGGCTATAACCTCTTGTGGTAGTTTGGTACCCTTGTTGTCTCCAGACAACATACTGCTGGCATTCTGTCATTCCCACTTGCTGGCTCTCCCACCTTTTGTTCCCCACCTTGCTTCCATGGACATCTATATGCTACATGGCCTAACTAGTTACATTTAAACCATTTAAGCCTTGATCCTAGCCATGTACCTGAACTAGTGGCTTCCCCTGCTACTGGCAGATTCTGTTGGGGCAGTTTAGGCTGCCCACCATGGGTTCCCTTAGATTCATGAGCAGCACTGGTTTCCTGTGCAGTGTTGTTCTGCTTGTGGTAGGTATATATCTCCCTTTTCCCCAACTCATCTATGATATTACATTCCCTATCTACTAACCAGATTCTCATGTCCTCACGCAAAGTGCTATGGACGTGTTCCCTCACCAAACGGTCTGCCAGCCCTTCAAAAGGGGTGACCTGACACACACCTATGAAAATAAGTGCTTAAGTCAGCAATAAATTTGAACACACTTTCATCTCCTTGTGTCTATGCTCACAAAACTTTTTTCTATAAGCTTCAAGTGTTAACTTAAAACACTGTAATAAACAATTTTTAACAGTAGTGTAAACAGTAGTGTAATTTAAGCAATCAATGTCAGACAATTTAGAAATAGATTCAGCTTTACCATGGAGTAAGGGGTCAGGAACTGTACCCAGAGGCCTTGGTCAGCATTATACTGTTTGCATACCCTTTCAAACATATGAATAAAACTATCAAAATTATCACTCTCTGTAAATTGTGGAAGAAATTTACTGACCATTGTTGCTTCCGAGATTCAGTTACTCCCTTCCCCATTACCTCCATGACCCTGGAGAAGAGTCAGCATCTCCTTTTCATGTTGCCTCTGCCTCTCATTTTCCTCAGCTTCCAGACATCTCAGTCTCTGTGCTGATTCTAATTCCATTTATTTATGTTTCTCCTTTTTGTCAGCCTCCAAATGCCACAATCTCTCTGCTGAGTCTATTTCCAAATGCTTGGCCTCCAGCTCAAGTGTCTTTAACTCCAGACGGATTTTTAAGTCCTCTGAGGCAAAGATGAACTGTCCATTTTCTCAGAGTTATACATCCCCAAGGCCAGTCTGGTTGTCCTCCTGGTTGCTGGTCTGTAATGCAGCTTTGGTTAAGGCTGCAATCATTTCTGCTTTAGTCAAGTTGGCACACACCAGTCCTTTGTCCTGGCACATCTCAGCCAACTGGCTTCTTGTCAGCTGGCCATACTTCTCTGCTGACATCCTTGTCTGCTCTCCCTGATTAACTAAGCTAACAAAAAATAAATAAAACTATTGTGATATGAAACTGTAAATGTTCACTGTGTGGCTGCTTCAGAGTTCAAACACCTTCTTTAGTGACCACTGTTTTCAGGTTACAGGAGTTCAATATCTACATGACTGAATCCCAATTTGTGGATATCCTACCTCTACCAACCAATAAATAGGTTCATACGTTCATACTAGGCTATCTGCCCTAGGGCATTTATAAGCCTAGCCAGAGTGTGTTTGGCTTTCGCCACCCATTTTAAAATAATTTTGCTATGCCCTTTTTCGAGGTTAGTATACTGTGCCTCTGTCTAACAGTGACACAGAAGTGATACCCGGGGTAAACCTACGATCTCCCATCCACTCATCAAGATTCCTCTTGAAGAGAGTCAGTGAGGGACTCTGCCTAACCTGGACTGGGATTTTATTCCAGAGTGAAGGGAGCCTCTGGGTTATGAATCTGTCCCTCCAGCATGTCCTATTTATTTCAGTGCTGAGGTTCAAGTCTCTCGAGTGCATAGCTCGATGGGATTTGGATTTTCTGAGGTGCAGCATGTCCATTAATTCCAGGTTGGACATGGCTTTATACGTCAGGCACAGATCGCCTCTGAGCAGGCGGTATGCCACTGAGTAGAGCTGGAGTTTCTTTAACTGGGCAGCATATGGCATCTGTTTGAGCCCTTTGATCCTCTTGGTGAGGTACTTTTGGGGTCTTTCCAGTTGCTGCAGGTGTCTGGTAAGGTACATCCCAAAAGGGTCATTGTACTCAATTATGGGCCTGATGAGGGATGAGTAAAGAGGCATGATGACCTCCCCCTGATCTAGATGTGAATCCCTTCATGATTAGGTGGGCTATATAAAATGTTTTTCTAACCACTTTGGCCACGTGGTTGTCAAATGAGAGATTGCTATCAACTTGGGTCCCCAGGTCCCTAATTACTTCTTCTGTACTTAATGGATTACCACCTATGTGGTAATTTGTGGGCACTTTGTTTTTGCCAAAGGGGATGACTGTACACTTTTTGGCGTTTAGCTTGAGGCCATGGCTCTGGCACCAGTTGTCTGTTTCTATGAGGCCCTTTTGGAGGATGCTTGTGTCAGCTGGAGTGTTGATTATGGCGCCCAGTTTGCAGTCATCTGCAAACTTGGTCAGCCACAGTCCTTCCATGTTGGCCTGTACCTCTGAGAAATATATACCGAACAAGAGAGGTCCCAGGACTGAGCCTTGTGGGACGCCACTTGTAACTGGTTTGGAGTCTGACATGGCTCCAGCAATTCTAACCATGTGGGTTCTGTCCTTGAGCCAGTTTGCAACCCATCCAGTGACATAGGGGTTTATATTTAAGCTGGTGAGCTTATCTATAATGCCCGAGTGGGTATTGTATCAAGGCTTTTGCAGGTCCAGGTAGGCTGTGTGGACCACCTTCCCTCGCCAATGGCCTTAGTGACTGTTTCAAAGAAATCAACCAGGTTTAAGAGGCAGGATCTGCCCTTAACAAAGCCAAACTGGGTAGGATCCAGTGTCTGTAGGTCCCCAATATCTTTATTTATGAGGTCCATGATGATCCTTTCCATAGCTTTGCAGACCAAGCTAGTCAGGTTTATGGGGCGATAGTTTCCAGGATCCGTTGAGGCACCACCTTTGTGGAGAGGGACCACTGTTGCTGTACGCCATTCTTTGGGTACATATCCTGTAGTAAGGCTGAGATTGAACAGTAGTTTTATGTTTGGGTTTAGCTCTTCCTGGAGTTCATGTAGGACACAGCCCGGGACACCGTCTGGTCCCATTGATGCTGTGTTTTTTGCTTTGGAGAGGGCAGCTCTTACCTGAGTGTCTGAGATGTCTGGGGGGCAGCACTCTGCTGGGATAGATATTTGCCCTTTTGGTGGGGGGGGAGTTTGCGCTAAACCTGTCAGCTAGGATGTTGGCAATGTCTGTGGGTTCGGTCTATTTTTTGTCATTTTGGACTAATTCTGAGCATATCTGGGAATTCCCACCCAGGTTCCTAACATAACTAAAGAAAGCCTTGTGATTATCCTTAGTGTCCTGTGCAATTTGTCTCTCGAAGCTGGCCTTAGACGATTTTATGAGTGCCCGTAGTTTTTTGCTAATACTGATCAGAGATGCCTTCCCTTTTTGGTATTTTGCGCTATCATGTAGTAGCTTCCTCCTTTTATTGTATATTTTGTTTATGGCTGGGGTCCACCAGACAGGACGTCTGCCTTTGGAGGATTGGGACTTGGTTTTATTTGGGATTGCATGATCCATGCATTCCTGAAGGTGTTCATAGAATGCGTTTATAAAGGATTCTGCGGTCTGGGCCATATTTTCCACAGGCCCGGGGGCTTTGAAGGATTCCACCTCGGTTTTGAAGAGTGTGAAATTTGCATTAGAGAAGTTTTTCTCTGTGGTTTTCAGGGCAGGGGGTGGAGTCGGGATGTAAATATCCAGTGAGATTAGTTTATGGTCTGATCTTACTAATGAGGGATACACTTCTAGTCTGGAGCATAGAGTCCCCATGTTGGTGATGATCAGGTCCAGTATGTTTTCCCCTCTTGTGGGAGTGGTAACAAGTTGTTCCATAGCATTTGAGTTTATAAATTCTAGGAACCTTTGGGCTAGGGTGTTGGAGCTAGAGTAATGCTCCCAGTCTATGTTTCGGTAGTTGAAGTCACCCAATATAATGATGTTTGGAGAGACCTTCATATTTTCCAGTGTTCTCAGGAAGGCCGAGTGGAGTTCCTGGGTTTGGTGGTCTGTAGCAGGC
The DNA here is from genome assembly GCF_019279795.1 of Protopterus annectens. Taxonomy (NCBI): domain Eukaryota; kingdom Metazoa; phylum Chordata; order Ceratodontiformes; family Protopteridae; genus Protopterus; species Protopterus annectens. The sequence goes on from NC_056726.1 coordinate 1,679,099,626, forward strand.
TATAAACTGGAAAGCAGTTTTACCCACTGTTAGTTGCACATGGATAGTCTCTGATGCTTCTTGCTGTGCCACCAACCTGGAGGTGTGGGTATCTTTGACGAATATTGATACTCCCCCTCCTTTTGTGGTTCGGTCCAAGTTTTGGGGCCGAAAAGTATGGTATGAGGTATAACCTGGTAGTGCTGGGATGCTCTTGGGAGCCTTGAACCAGGTTCCTGTTACTGCACAGATATCGATGTTCTCCATGCTAAAGGAGAATTTCGAGTGCGTGCAGCTTGAGGTTTAGACTTCTGGCATTGAGTAGCATTACTCTTAGTTTCTTATCCCTTGTGATACCTATGGAGGTGGGTTTGTCTTTTGAGCCTTGCCTAAAAAAGGTGATGCCCCACCACTGGCTAGTAATCAAGGAGCCTCAATCCTCACCAGAGGCAACAGTGGGGGATGTACACTGGGTGGATGACAAGTACACACACAGTATTTCCAGATGCAGCTCACTGCATCAAGTGCAATTTCCATTAAGAGCAGAAAGAGATCACAATCAGTTTGGGGCTGTTTTCTCCAGATCCCCAATAAAACCCCCCACTGGCACAGCTATAGAGTTGAGTCCTTAGCCAGGGTTCCAAGCCAAGTCATCCAGCACTCTCTGTCTCGCTCTCTCTCTCTCTCTGTCCATCCAGTGCTTCATATCCCTGCCCAAGTAGCTGACACCCACACTCTTGGAGATTTGTTTTACACACACACACACACACACACACACACACACACACACACACACACACACACACACACACACACACACACACAGACAGACACCTGGGAAAGGCTGGCACAGGTTTACTGGCTATGCCCCCTTCTGCCCAGACTATAAGGTAGTTATCACTGCCACCAGAATCCCTTATCAGCTACTTTAAAGCCCTTAACAAAGGGTATCCAGTCTTACTGTGTATTGTTACTATTAATACAAATGGTAGTTTGACCAAGAGTGGGGCTGTTAGAACTGGCCCACAGTGTCACCAAATAAATATGCAAGTATTCTCAGAACTTAAATAGCTCTACAAAGATCAGCCACAATGAAAGATTTAAATATATTTAATAATAAATAATAAAAGAACAAGAAAATACTCTGTATATAATTACAGTGACATCAGAGTTCAAAACGACAGGAAATATTCAAAACAACACTGCAGGACAGCCTCAAATAAAGAAAAACATCTAAATTAAGCTTTGCTGTATTCCTGACTATATCTAAGAGAATTACTATACCCTAGTTAACTTACTTACATGGCAAGGCAGAGATGTGGTGAATGGGTCTTTTTGTCAGGTCCAAGGCAGACTACAGAATGCTGAGTCTCTCTCAGAGAGATCTGAAATTAATATCTCAGCTTGTAATGCTTGGCTAACTTGCAGAATGACATCATTGCTTGTCATCTGTCTCCTAGTTCCCAGGCCCCAAAACAACCATTAGTGGCAGCTGGTAGCATTTAGCATCTACCTATAAAAGTACATAGACAATGGCTTTTCCTCAGATCTTATGCAAATGCTGGAAGTCATAAAACAATAAATTTACCCAAGCAACAGAGACCCCTGAGAAAGAAATGCACTCGACCACCACAACACAACACCTTCCCCAGAACACATAGCTCTCTACCACAGTGTGCCCCTCAACCCACGCCCTTAAGGCAAAACACTTTGCCCAATGTACTAATCAAAGGAGACTCAATTGTGAGGCACACTGATGTCCCACTCACTAGGTTGAATAAGGAGAAGGTGACAGTCACTTGTCTATCAGGTGCCAGGATCCGCCATATAATGCATGCACTCAGGTCACACCACAACAAGTACAAATATGACTCAGTCATTGTCCATGTGGGTGTGAATGACCTGAGATGTACCTCCCTGGACTACATGAAAAGAGATGTGATGGAAGTCTCGGATTATGTGGTCCAGGCAGGTATGACCCTAGCTCTGAGCAGTATTCTACCGTCACCCAGAATGATACCACAGTACAAGCAGAAAATGATTGACTTCAACAATTGGCTAAGTTTCTGGTGTCATTCTAAAGGGATCCAGTATCTGTCTGCCTGGGAGGACAAGATCGACAGACCTAGATGCTTTGCCAGAGATTGCCTGCATCTGTCACCCATGGGATTCTGGGTACTGGCTAAGGCTCTTGCCACCCCTATAGTGCCTTTTTAGGCAGTGTTACAAAGACCAAAATTCCACCTTAACAGCTACAAACAAATGCAATCTGAGGGTCATGCTGCTCAATGCTAGAAGTCTAATTCTCAAGATGCACTCACTTGAAGCTCTCCTCAAAATGGTGAATGTCGACATCTTTGCTGAATGGAGACCTGGTTTAAAGAGGCAGAAAGCACCTCTGTGCTCCCAGGCTACATTCCATACCTTTCAGCCCCAGAATGTGGCCGGAAGCTCCAAAGGTGGTGGTGTCTCCATATTCTTAAAGGATACGCACACCTCTAGACTGGTAGCCCAGCATAATGCATCTGAGATACTTCATATACAACTAACACTGGGTAAGACATCAGTACAAGTCATAGCCTGCTACAGAACCCCAAATATGTACCTAGACTCACACGCCAACTTCCTAAGCACCCTGGAATCTGTCAAGGTACAACCCAATGCTCTCATACTGGCTGACTTCAACTACCCTTCCATCAGCTGGGGTGACTTCAACTACCCTTCCATCAACTTGGAAAATTATTCAAGTACCAATGTACAGGCCCAATGCTTTCTGGAATTTATCAATTCCAGTGCTGTGGACCAGCTCATTCTGACCCCCACTAGAGGAAGCAACATCCTCTACCTGGTTATCACCAACATGGGAGACCATTGCTCCACACCTATAGTTAGTTCCTGTCTGGTTAAATCTGACCACAAACTGTTCACCATGGAAATCTCCATCTCACCTACACCCCCTGCTAAGGTGACCACCCTGAAAAACTTCTCTAAAGCCGACTTTGGACTCCTAAAAGCAGAGGTGACTAACTTCTCGGCACCCTTGCCAATGGAAAATAGCTGGATGACTGTCAAATCATACACCAATGCACTGTATGAGCATGTACACAAATGCATGGACCTTGCCATACCAAATAGAACTAAGATACTCTTCTCCAAAAAAAGGAAGCCGATCTGGTGGTCCCCAGCCATCAATAAACTCTACAACAGAAGGAAGAAACTGTTGCAGAAAAAAATGAAGTCACAAGATTGGAAAACCTCCCTTATTAGTCTCAACAAAAAGCTGAGATCCCTTATCAAATCTTCTAAAGCCAGCTATGAAGGCAGAATTGCGGCTGACAGCAAAAACAACCACAAAGCCTTCTATAGCTATATCAAATACCTCAAAGGCAATACCCATATTTGCTCAGAGTTATTGCACAATGGCACCTCTTATACTGAGCCAACAGCTATAGCCAACATACTGGCCAACAGATTCAGTGCCAACTTTATCCCTCCCCCCAAGGGCCCTATCACAATACCGGATGAAAGACTGGTACCCACCATTTCTGTGGCACAGGTAAAAGCTGCATTGTCCAAATCCAAGAATACAGCCTCCATGGCACCTGATAATATCCATGGCTGCATCCTACATGAGCTACAAAATGAACTGGCACCACATCTGTGTGCCCTGTTCAATCACAGCCTTACCTCAGGTTATGTCCCAAGCGAATGGCACACTGATAGAATCATACCACTCCATAAAGGGGGAGCAACTACAGACCCTGGGAACTATCGCCCCATTAGCCTGACAAGCCTGGTATGCAAGGCTATGGAGCGCATCATCATGGACCTGCTTAACAAAGATATAGGCAATCTCCAAACTCTTGACCTCGAACAGTTTGGCTTTGTCAAGGGGACATCCTGCCTGCTGAACCTGGTTGACTTCCTCAAGGCAGTCACCAAGGCTGTGGGTGAAGGTAAGACAGTGCATACAGCCTACCTCGACCTGGCCAAGGCCTTTGATGCCATTCCCCACTCAGGTATCGTAACTCACCAAACTAGGCATCAATCCATACATCACTAGGTGGGTTGCAAATTGGCTCACAGACTGTTCCCTTAGTCTCCATTTGCCTATTTTATGATTCTAAACAATGCAGCTAACCAGAGAGCACTCCCAGATGACACATGAAAAAAGGTACTTCTTCTTAATGGATTTACTCAGCTAAATAAAAAAAAGTTTTGTTTTTTTTTTTTGTCTGGATCTGTGCTTGGCTGCAATTCTTTGCACCATTTAACAATTTACCTAGTATTTAATATGCTACCTGTGGACTTCATTTATTTGCATTTTCGATACTTCCTTATTATAGCAGCCTTGGTGATATAGTAACGTAAACAATGAACAGGGTGAATAAGGAAGTACCGTATTTTATTAGGTTGGTTCATGTTCTTGCTACATTAACATTGACAATCATAATTCATAGGCCAGTATAATTTCAGCAATTCAGCCAGTATGTAACACAGTGTCATTTGCTTTACTGAATGACATTACTTACAATGTAAAATCACATGATTCAGTGATGTACACTTTAAAGAACACCTGCTGTATGTAAGATGGTCTGCATTTGCAATTGCTCAAAATGAGTGTATTCCAGACTGCAGGATTTCTTTGCTTTATGTTTAATTAAGTCATTAAATTATTGTGTCCGTTGATCTGCATTTGCACTTGTTCACTTGGAGTGTATTACATACTGCAGGATTTCTTTGGTTTACATTTCATTAAGCCATGACATTTCCGGGCTTACTTCCTTATTATAGCGGCCTTACCTTTCTTTCTGTTGTACATCATTAAGGCATGCGATTTTCAAGGTTAGTTAATCCTGGAAATATCATGACTTAATGAAGTGTAAACCAAAGAAATCCTACGAACAAGTGCAAATGCAGATTTCGCCATGGCCATTTTGAATTTCATCAGGGACGCTATAATAAGAAGTACCGTATTTTCTTTTCTGTATATTTTTGACTTTTAAGGCTATGGCTGAAAACAGTCTTTTGACCAGGTTACTTAGTTAACTTATAAAAGAATAAAAAAAAATATTTTGGTAGTCATGTTTATCATTTTGTGTCATTGTTGAACTTAAACATGTAATTTTATATGTTTTGACTATTACACTTAATGATTAAAACCCATTTGCATGTAAAGTCTGATTACTAAAAGCAGCAGTAGCAATACTTTGTAACACAAATTACTGTTCTCATACCAATAAGTTTGTCTACATTATATTTTCCATTCTGTTTATCTGTTGCTCTGAATCCTGAACTAATTGTCATATGTTTTAATTGCAGCTGCTACAAATTGTTCACAGTGTTCAGTGAATGCCACTTGTGTTAACAGGACTCTATTCTTCACTTGTGCATGTAATACAAGCTTTTTTGGGGATGGTCTGACCTGCAAGACAAGCACAGAGTGTGCCCTGAAGGACTGTTGCCCTGTGGGATACAGGTGGGATAGCAACACCACCTGCTGTTCATCTTTAAGTGAATGCTCTGATGCGAACAAATGCAGCCCACTTGAAGACTGTAAAGATACACTGGGCTCGTATGTTTGCATAGGCCCAAAGAGGAATAACTCAAGCTTACCAAACTGTTCTGGAAAAAATTGTTCTGGGGGACAAGACTGTCTGAATAGCAGTATCAGTGGACCAAGCTGCTTAGATCCATGTGAGTATTATATGAATCTGAGTGACCCATGGAGAAGTGTTAGGCAGACACCAGGTGACTTTCACTGTGACAACAATTTGCATGGCTGGTATCGCTTTGTGGGTCCAGGAGGACTGCAAATGCTAGAAGGCTGTGTTAGCACTTTGCAGTGTGGGACACTATTTCCTGTAACTCTAGGGGGTAAGCACCCCCGTCTGGCAGATGGAATTGTCACTCTAGATGGATTACGTGGCTGTATCTCCGAAACAAACATCAGTGTCAAAGCTTGCCCAGGCAACTACTATGTTTACAAGTTTTCTGGCTTGCAGGATGATTGCCGTGGATATTGCACAGGTAATATATGGTATCTAGAACATGACTGAATATACATTTACAAAGTAAGAGCTCTACCTTTTTGCTTGTCATAATTCCAGTTTTACTACCCCATATCTGTTAGCAAGTGATTTTCATTTATTGTTTGAAACCTGCTTTAATTGATTTATGGTCACTGGGAAGCCAATGTCTATCATAGCACTCAGGTGGTATAAGACAGCAAAAATAATCCTGGATGGGTTGTTAGTCCATTGCTCTCACACACATTGCAGTACATCTGCAGACAATCTGGAGGCTTGCCAAGGGAACATATGTTCACCTACAGCATGTCTTTGAGGAAAAACCCACATGAATACAGGACACATGCAGACTTCACACAGCAGGTACCCCAGTCTGGAATTGAACTGGCAGATCAAGCACTATGAAGGAGGAATGATAACCTCAATATCACCCATTATGTTTGTTAATCCACATATCTTTTTCTTTTTTATTGTGTCCCAAGCTGTCTCAAACTGCCAACAGATTTTAGGCCAACTATTATACCTACTTGGTGATGCCCTTCTTAAGTACTTACAATAAAATGAGGCCTTACCTGTGACTAGTGTGGTGTCAGATTAACCTTGGTTTCCTGACAGTTTTTCCTTTATCTCTTTAACCCAGCATCTGATAAGCTATGTTTTTGCCTTACTGCAACATCTTAGTTAGACATGATGACTGCAGCGAGCTGCTTTCTGGTTATAAACTGGTTAATTGAATATCACCTCTGTAGTATATTGCTGCTGACTTCACCATATAGAACATTTTTTTAGCAATATAGTTCAGTTGCCTTCTTCAGGTTATCAACAAGCATGACTTAGTTAATATTGTTATAATTCTCTGTTACTTCTGAATATGCTGAATAACACAGGTATAGCCAGATGTATGCATTTTGCAAAAATAATTTGATTTGTGCGGCTATATGTGTAAGCAAGAATTTAAACTAAAAAAATGAATATTTATCATAGCTTATGCTTATATATTTTGCTAAATGGCCTTTATTAATAATGCTGTCTTTCTTTCTGAGGTTGGTTAAATGTTAAAGGAGTTGTAAGGAAAAGGTGGTTGCCTTCTGCTACACGGGATACAATTCTAGTCCAAAATTTCCTGACTATACCTGTACTGAACTGCATCATTTTATAAAACTTTTGTAATTTTTTTTTTAAACTTTATTTGTTTGGGGAAGTACAGTCTCATCTTCCAATCATATGGGCTGTACAGCTAGTGTTCATTTATAATCATTTGTAAATTAGCTTAATTCCAGCATAACCTTCTTTTTGTTTGTCCTTAAGGCATTTTTTATGTTATAGCATTCTCAACAAATTATATGACTTTATAGCTTTTTTTCTAACAATGTGAATTGTCTCATGTAATACGCTCAGAGTCATAAATCCAGTAAATCTCAAGCTGGCCTGATCATGTAGTTAGGAATGCCATTACCAATAGTGATTTCCTGGTTTCAGGGAAAAGCTTTGGGTAACAGTCACTCAAAGTAGGAAAGATCAATAAAGCAAAGACACTTTTTCTTCCCAAACAACCAGAGGTACATTATTCTGTAATGAGGAAAAACATGAATGGGTTGTGAAACTCACGTTTTTTCCCTGAGGATATAAATAATCAGTTTAAAAAAATATTATATTATTGGCCTAGTTGCAGAATGTTGGCTGAAGAGGTTATTGAGTTTTATGTTAAAGCCCGCAAAGTACAGAAACTGAGTCAGTATGTAAGCAGGAAGGGTTCCACTTCTTGGCACTGCTATTCAGTGTATGCATGAATCTTAGTGATAGATTTATATCAATTAATCAGGCTTTCACATTTAATATAATGTAAAACTTACCATTGTTTATAACTAAATGATGGAAGTGTGTGCACAGAGGCAATATACATTGAAGATGAATTGCCTAGTCAGTTTCATCATTTGAAATGGTTACCTTTTTGAGACACAGAGCTAAGAAGTATTACTCTTGCTCAAGTCAAGGAAAAGTTTTTTGTAACTGCTCATTATTAACATCTGTGTCAAGTGCAATGTTATGACTATAACAGCCGTACACTCATCCTTGCATTCCAGATTATTTCCTTAAAAATTGACTTAAAAATCATAAGACAAACAAATGTAAATAATTTGTGAACAACAGATGTTATGTAGTCCAATCTCGCCTACATTCTTACCCGTGGGTTTGGAGCCGAATGTCGGCTCTGACTCGGCCATACTTTAGCTCGAAGTCTTTCAATTGGCTGGGCTAAGATGGTATCCCATGCTGCACTACTCTCTATCCCCAGATCTCGTTTGCCGCTCATGTAGCTCGGACGTGGTCTCACACTTGGCTGTGGCTAAGTATTCTTTTCATCTTTATAGCAGAGAAGTTTTTGCAAAAAAAGCTATTTTCATAGCTATTTGTGTGTGTATCTTTGAGCTGTGTTTGTGGAAAAGTTGTTTTGTTTTTTCTTGTCTTAGCGTGTTTCTTGTGGTATCCCACTAGCTGTTTCCAACGGGCTAGGCCCATTTCAGTTAGAGGACCTAGTCTGTCCCCTCGCTTACCTTTGTGTGCTAACTTAACTTCCCTTGGGCTAATACTGTTTAACTTAGAGGAACTAGTCCTCCCTCTTGACCTTGTGTTCTAGGACCATTTAAGTTAGAGGTCTTTGTGGTGTACTGTCTGTTTGTTCTGTTCCCGCGCTTGTGGTTGATTGACCGTTGGTCTGGTTGTTGGGTTAGTGACTCAGTTTTTGTAGTGACCATGTCTAAAGATACTAAGGAGCATAAGCCTTCGGGCTTTAAGAAGTGCACGAGGTGCAGTTATAAGATGTCTATCACTGATGGACACTCTGTTTGTGTGTACTGTCTGGGAGCGATTCACCTCCAGGAATCGTGTAGTTTTTGTCATGCTTTTAGCCCGTGTGTTCTTCAGGAAAGGAAGAACAAATTGCTTTTGAAGGGACTTCTGAAACCCTCCTTCGTGGAGGGTTTGGAGAGTACTTCCAGCTTTGTCTTCTCCATCTAAAGCTAAATCTTCTAAGGTTAAAAAGTGATCCTTGGCTCCATTGTCCTCGCAGCCGCAGGAAGTGTCAGTTTCTATGGAACCTGCATCAGCTCCTATTCTCTCGGTGCCTGTTCAGAGCTGGTCGCCTAGCATTAAGCCGGTATCTCCTTCTCGTAGGTCTCCTTCAGAGAGGAGGTCTCGATCTCTTTCCCTATCCTCTAAATCCTCCAGGACCTTATCGGATGTGAATGTCGATAGAGTGGTGCAGAGAATTCTTCAGTCACTGGTACTGGTTAAATTGTTTTCGGCTCTGACCAGTCGGCTCCAGAGCCGGTCCCTCTACCTACGTTGATACTTCCTCCTCCGAGTGCATCTCAGCTTTCAGAGCTGGAGTGCTCGGCTCCGTTTAATGTCCCTAAGTCAGTTCTGACAGCCCCTCCTGGCTTATCGGTTCCGATGTCAGTTCCGACACCATCGGCACCATCCACGGGGTTCAGGACTCAGGATTCCTCGGTCGGACTTGAGGGGGAGGCTTCAGGACACCTCTCGGCTCCTAGTCTCCCTCTTGGTGCTTCGGCGCGGGGAAGCCTGACTCCTGTGTTGGCTTCAGACCTGGTCCCTTCTGATCCATCGTCTTCCATGGCTGGCTGATCTTCGGACCCGGGAGAACCAGCTTTCAAGGCCACGCGGAGCACGCTGGCCAGATTATCAGCAGCATCATACAGTTCAGTCACTGTGTCCCTACAGCACCAATGCTGGTCTCTAATCGCCCTCTATCTCTTGACAGTGGAGCCCCAAGGCCTCAGGGTACCCCAACGAGTGGTCCCCATATTTCTGAGGGCCCCTCAGAGTTTTTGCCTGAGGAGCCACCCAGAAAGAGAACGTGCAAGAGGAAGCACATAGATTCCCAAGATGAGTCTCTCACGTCAGTCAATGACCTTGAGGAATCGGAGGGGTCCCCTAAGTCATCCTCCGAGTATGTTTCTTTTTCTGACATCCTAGAGATTTTGAAGCAAAGAGGTGACTGGCCATCCAAAGCCCCCCCCCCCCCGAAGAGGAGTCGGTGTTCCTGAAGGCCTTTGGTGCTCAGCCCTCCGCCTCCTGGGTGTCTCCACCCTTCGAGCTTCTGGATCTGGTTTGTCAAAGGGTGTGAGAAATCCCTGTCTGTGGAACCAGTCCCCAGGAGACCCAATAAATTTTTGTCTGCCCCTTCTGATAAGGAATTTCTATCCAAGGGAGTCCCTGTGGATGCCATGGTGGTGGCAGCAGCCACCAAGAAGGAATTGGCTGAGACTTCTTCCACCGTCTATCCCCCTAACAAAGAGTCTAGGACTATGGACCTGTACGTGTTTTCTTCAGTGACCTTTACTTTGCAGTCACTGAATTACTTATTACACTTTACACGGCTCCAGAGAGATCTCCTAAAGGAGATTGGAGATACTCTAATGGGTAACATTTCTGAGGCGGTGGCTCAGAAAATCAATGCTCAGATGTCTACCCTCAATTCTATTGCAAACTCCTCCATGAGGCTGATCTCTCAAGTAGCCGAGGGAACGAGTAGGGCAGCAAGTTCAGGGTAAGAACGGGTAAGAATGTGAGGCGAGATGGACTACATACATCGAACGTTATGGTGAGTACATAACTTCTTGTTTTTAAAACTGTATAAATTGCAATGTTATCAACTAGAAATGTCCATGATAATAATCAATCAATGCATTCATAGTCTGTCCACAAACAATATATTAATAATTCAGAAAAACCTAGAAATATACTTTTGCTAAACTTTCTCAAATTGTCATATCTTGGAAACTGTACATGTATTGTTAGAACACTTTTGTTAATCAGATATAATCTTTCACATGACAGCAAGAAATTCTTCTCGGAGTGTGTTCATTGAGATATTTACAGAAGTATAACATTTGTACTTATATAAGTAGAAATATAAACGGCACTGAATATATTTCAAGATGTGCAACTTACAAATATCAAATAAAATTTTCTTCAACATCTAATGTTTTTCCAGATGCCATGCAGTAGAATGTAAATCACTTTATTTTTGAAATATTAATCGCATATGGAAATATTGCTTATTTTCATAAGTACTAACAGACAACTATCAATAACCCCAGAACAGTGAGATATAAATTGAAATTAACAATGAATTTTTCTCTCTCCTGCAATGGTATTTCACACCATACCCCTCAATAGCATGAAGGTCTCTCAGCTGTGAAAATAACAACATAAATATGAAAATATGAATACTAAGTGGCAAACAGTGATTAATTTCTTCATTGCAGAACATCCAAGATTAACAGTCTTAGTATCATTTTGTAACTAAATTGTTTCCCTTTCTGATACTGTCCATTATTAACTGATAAGTCACTTATTTAAAGAATCCGGACCCAATAAATATCTGGATCTCGTAAGGAGCAGAGATGGATCCAGCACTAGGCAACCTAGGCAGTAACTTAAGGCCCTTGTTGGCTGAGGGACCCTTGCAGGCCTGGGAGAGAGAAAAACTAAAATCATCTGTAAAAGTCCGAAGACTTCTATAAACACAAGAGGGCTTTAGGACCTCATGTAAGACTTTATGTAACAACACTGGAATGCTTTAGAACCTCACAGGAGACTTTCTATAAGAACGGAGGAGGGCTTTAGGACCTCACTGGAGACTTCAGTAAAGAACAGCAATCCCCAGAAAACTCAGTGTTAGGATAACATTATAATGTAAACTGTGGGAGATTTGATTTAACAGCCCAAAGACATAACCACAGGGGATATTATCTAATAGCCAAAGCCAAGGGCATCTGCAAGATTTGATTTAATATCCAAAGCTGAGGACATCCTACAGCAAATGGAGCACAGAATGTGCAGGACTGAAACCAAAGAAAAAGTGAGTGCAGCAACAACGGTGTGTGGGGGTAATGCCCCAGTTAGTTGGACTGTCTAGTTTAGTGACTTTGCTCAGAGTCGAACCCTGAGCCTTGATAACTGGCAAGTTAGTGCCTTAAACCTCCATACCAACTGCCAGATCTCCATTAATTAATTTATTTTGTGTTTTTGTTTTTGTAAATACCTAAGGATTATAGTCTATGAGTGTCAGTCATAGAATTTCATAGTTGTGTTGTTCACTGTCAGTGGTGTAGTAGATAGCATATTTGCTTTTGGTGCAGAAGGCTGTGATTTCTCTTGCCACACCAGGTAGATCATTTGCTGATATTACTGTGCATCATAATGTGGGGTGGGTTTGGGGGAGAGTCCTGCACTCCTGTGTGTGTGCTCTCATTTGGATAAGATACCTACTAACTGTGAACCTATTGTCTGTTTGCCAGTCTTTTCCTATTGCATATTCTCTGAAGTACAGGCTAACACAGAAGGCCTCTGGCTAACGAAGTGCATAGATGACTGCAAACTAGGAGCCATAGTCAAGTCCCCCCAATGGACATCCTACAGAAGGGCCTCACTGAGACAGATGCCTGGTGTCAGAGGCATGGCCTCAAGCTCAATGCCAAAAAGTGCATTGTCATCCTGTTTGGTAAAAACTCTGTACCCATGAACTACCACATAAACTGCAGTCTACTTGACACCGAATGCGTGATAAGAGACCTTGGGACCCAGGTGGACAGTAGTCTGTCCTTTAATAATCACATTGTCACAGTATTCAGGAAATCCTTCTATGTGGCACACCTCATCACAAAAGGGTTCTCATCCAGGAAAAAAGTGATCATTGTTCCCCTCTACTCGGCACTCATTAGACCCATTATAGAGTACAGCACCCCTTTTGGAATGTACTTCACAAGACATCTGCAGCAGCTGGAAAGGCCACAGAAGTACTTCACAGAGAGGATTACTGGCCTCAAACAGATGCCCTACACTGACCATCTCAAAAAACTCCAGCTTTACTCTGTAGCATATCGCCTACTCTGAGGAGATCTCTGCCTAACATATAAAGCTATGTTAAACCCAGATCTGTTGGACATGCTACACCTTACGAAATCCCAATCCCTCCGAGCTACAGGCTCTAGGGACCTAAACCTTGTCACCACAGTAAACAGGACATGCTGGAGGGATAGATTCCTGTCCCAGAGACTTCCTTTACTCTGGAAAAAGCTACCCATCTATGTCAAGCAAAGTTCCTCATTAGCACTCTTCAAGAAAAATCTTGATGAGTGGATGGGAAATAGGAAATATACGCAGGGGATCACTTCTGTGGCTCTGCTTAACAGGAGCACAAGAAATTAACTTTCTTGGGTGGCGTAAGCCAGGGAACCTTGTTGATTAGGCTTACTTAGGCCCCTTGGGCCGATAGCCTAGTACCTACCTATGAATCTATGAACCAACACACCATTTTTCTTTTAAGTAATATAGGCACTTTTATTCTTCAAGGACAGCAAACACTGAATTTGAGATGAAGCACTGAAATGCAAAGTTGTTTGCAAGCAGCAACCTCTTCATTAGTTACAGATGTCTTTAATGTGAAATTATTTAGAGGACTTTTACTTCTGGAGAATTGTACATTTTGACTGTTCTTGATCGATTATAATTGCAACAGTCTGAGTTGCCATTAATGCTTGAAATGTTCTGAAATGGGTAGCCTTGTCATTATTGGTTCATGTGTTTTGTTTCACTGCTTGCTTGAAAAATGTTCAAAACAACAAATGTTAAACACACTCAAATAAATGGTACTGCATTAAACAAAGAATGTGTTCTTCTTTTGGCTTTTCCCTGTTAGGGGTTGCCACAGTGGAACTCCAGTCCACTAATGATTGGCAGTAGATTTTTACGGTGCCGAAGTGCCAGTTCGACACCCAACCTTCAACAAAGGCACGCCCATTCTACACATGTCTTTCAAACACCACTTGACTGCGGGGAGGACATACAGACTCCACACAGAAGGAGCTCCAGCTGAGAATTGAACGGGAGAACCTCTTGCTGTGAGGCAACAACACTACCGCTGCACCACCGCGGCTTCATTAAACAAAGAATATAATTTAATATAATCAGAAAGGTGAATCCACGTACACATGCATTTATGTATGTTCCTAAAAATGTGTGCAGGGGCCTATGGTTTGAAAACAGCCCAAATGTACACTTATTCTGCCAATGGTCGGATACATTTTTATTAATGTCGGTTTAAATGCAGTTTATATAAATGTGAGTTTCAAGGGCAGTAAGGTTTACTGTTGCTCATGCTAAGTCTATTTTCATTATGAGACTGTATTGTTTTGTTTAGCAAATGGCTATCAGTGTTTTATAAAATCTGAACTAAAGTTTTTAAATGAATTCCAAATATCTGTAATCACCATAGAAGTAAAGAAAGAATAGTATGCACACTGACATGGTTGAACGGTGTTTTATGGTAAATGGAAAGAGAGAGATTAGTAATAGGACACTGGAATAGCTGCTGGGTGGGATGTTGTGGGGGGGCCCTGGGGTCCAGGGATGCAGGTGGCGGGACCCTGATCCATTACCTTGCCTAGGGCCTCATTTGACTATGATCTGGGTCTGGCTGTGGGCGTTAACTGGAATTATACAAAAAAAGGCACAATAGGCTTGAGTGACTTAAAAGTATGAAGCACTTTAATCACCTGTACTTTGCAGAAAGACAAGTCTGTTTTTCCTTGCAGAGCATCTTAACAGAGAAAAAGAGCCACTTTTCATTTTTACAGATTAGAGGGCACTTATATGAAAGCCCTGTTTTGTGCTGTGGCAATTTTGCATCTAAAACTTCTCTAGCTGCTTCCCATGGTGAAAATTGCATTACTGGTGCTGTTTCTCACTTGAATTACTACTGGTTACATAACAGTGTTAACTATAATTACATAACTGTAATTGGTCTATTTGCTGTTGTGGTCTGCTTTAAATTATGTTTATGTTTATAGAAACCACCACTGCATTGTGCAGGGCTGTGGTATGATAAACTTGCCTTGAATTCTGCTACTTGATTTGACTTAAAAAGTAGTCCTGGGACATCTATGAAGTGCTGAGTTCAGCACTGCAGGTTTGCAAAGTATATAACACATAATTTCTCAGAGATTTGGGATGCATGGCTAGGCTTAACAAGACGCCAGTGGTCATAAGCCTTGTA
The DNA here is from genome assembly GCF_019279795.1 of Protopterus annectens. Taxonomy (NCBI): domain Eukaryota; kingdom Metazoa; phylum Chordata; order Ceratodontiformes; family Protopteridae; genus Protopterus; species Protopterus annectens. The sequence goes on from NC_056726.1 coordinate 1,679,114,719, forward strand.
CACATCTATAAGCCTATCTGACAGTAGCAAACACTGTCTTATTCCATGCAACCCCTACTCCCTGAAATAGTGCACATTAGTGCTTGCATGTGCCTGGATGCAGCTGGTTGCATCTGGCAGCAGTACGTGATACCTTCTGTCTGCTAGTGACAGTGGGTTTAGCATTGAAATTGTCATTTCCTGCCATGCATTTATCAACTATGGTTGATTATTTACTGCCTTCCCATACCATGGCCTTGCTGTGGATGAATAATTATTGCCCTGCTATATTGCTCCCTTGTTGTGTTAGTATCACACATCTTTCTGCACTGTTACCACGTCTTTGCACTTTATTTATTACTGTGGCATCCAAACCTGCTGTTGACACCTTGAGTACTATGTTGTAGCACCCATGCCTATTATTACCTATAATCTTTTGTAAAATGGTACCTGTTGTATTGTCTGCGTCATAAACTCTTGCAACATTTTGCTTACTGCATTAACCACTGTGTGAAGTCTTGGAAACAATTGTATCTAAAGCTTCTAGGATATTGGGCTGTATCATCTGTGCCTGCTAATCAGTCATACAGTAATAAATTGGCACTTTATTGATCATGGCATTGCAATACTCTTTCTGGCCAGAACAGACAGGCATCCATACCTGCAGAACAACTTATCCTTATGATATTGTGTTGAACTATATTGTATTGAGCGGCCCCTGGGTATACTGTAATGGGCTATACTGAATTGTACTTAAGTCTACAGTATTATATTGTGCTGGTGTTCTGTATTATATGGAGATACACTCTTTTTAACTGTTTTCATTGTCCCTGATATATCATACAACTACTGTATTATGACATACTCTATTGTGTGGTACTGTTTTTTACTGTTTATGCTGCTCCACTATCCCTTAATGTATCATTCAGCACCTCTTCTAGGTAGACCAAGGGTTATCAAAATCCATAACATAAAATGTTTGCTGTCTGGTATTTTTAGATCAACTGTGGGTCCCCTGCCTGCCTCTGACCCAACTGGTGTCCAGCCTTCTGACACTAGGCATCTTGAAGCAGTGTATAGACTCATAATCATTTGCTGTTATCACAGAATAAGGCTATATGTAAGACGTGCAAAAACATATCATGACTGTTGTCAGGCCTCGCACACAAACTAGTTATCAGTACTGACATAACACCACATCTACATACTGCAACACAGACGTAAAACCTTAATGTGCTAAGGTGTTCCAAAACTTACTTCCAGAACCAGAAAAATGTACTTGGTGCAGCACAACTGACACATGCATAACAACCAGACTTCATTAATATTCAGCAAACATGACATTCCCTGCAACTATCACATTCACAACACACCCCTGAAAATTGACCCAGTGCTGAGGGACACAAGGACCCATGTGTACAATGGGCTGTAATTCTATCACCACATATTCACTGTTGTAAGAAAGTCCTTTTTTCTTTGTGCAGCTTATTAGCAAGGGTATAGAATCCAGGTCGAGTGAGGTCATCATTCCACTGTATTCTGCACTCATTAGGCCTATCATTAAGTATAATGCCCCCCTCCGTATCTACCTACCCAAACACCTGACACAACTCGAGCAACCAACATGCCTTCTCACTAATAAAGTCAAGGAACTAAATCACAAAAGCTACACTGATCATCTGAGAGCCCTGTCACTCTTTTTTTGTATCTTACAGGCTGCTAAGGGGTGATCTCTGTATCATTTATGGAGCCTCTAACAACCCCATAATTTCAGCGCTGCTACTAAGAGACCGGTAACCAATGGAGTCCCCCAGGGTTGTATGCTGGAAGTTCTCCTGTTTGGCATCTACATATCTGAATAAAAGCCAATACCAATGGCCTCTGGCTGACTAACTTTGCAGATGACTGCAATCTAGGAGCAGTCATTGAATCCCGAAATGACTTAGCCATCCCACATGAAAGTTTATCCCAAATAAAAAATAGGTGCCTAAATCATGGACTGAAACTAAATGCCAAAATGTTCATTATTGTATCCTGTAAGAAGTCATCTACCCCTGGAAACTACCTCCTTGACAATACGCTCCTAGAACTGACCCAGTTGTTCAGGATTTGGGAACATATGTGGACAGTCACTTAACTTTAGACCAACAAGTGTCCATTGTCATAAGAAAGTCCTTCTATATTGCACAGCTTATAAACAAAGAGATTGTGTCTAAATCTAAGGATGTCATTGCCCTTCTTTACTCAGCCCTCATTTGGCAAATCATTAAATATAATGCTCCTTTGGCATGTATCTATCCAGACACATGCAACAAGTGGAGTGCCCACAGAGACAGCTTACTAAAAGGACACAAGGCCTAAACTACATGGCCTACATGGGCCAACTCAAAACCCTATACCCAGGATCCTACAGACTGCTAAGAGGTGACCTGTGTCTGGCATACAAGGCATCCTCCAATCCAACACTGACAGATATACTGCACATCAGCAAGTCAGATGGCATCTGAAATACTTGGTCTAGGGATGTAAACCTCTTCTGCAGCATCAACAGAATGGTTTGGAGGAGCAGGTATATCTCACAGACAATGCCACTGCACTAGAACAGACTCCGCATCCACATAAAACAAAGCTCATCCCTGACTGTCAGTATTTAAACACAACTTGGATCTATAGATGGGAAACGGAAAATTTACCCCAGGACTACCTCCTGTACTCCTAACGGTCAGAAGAAGCTGACCCCATACATGTGTCCCCCAAGTTAACTGTGGTATAATCCCATTTATTCTCACTGGGGTTAATATATAATTATCAAAAATGGGATGGGTAAGGGCAGTGTAATATCACATGGGATAGGTTTATTGAAGCACTAAAAGTGAATTTGATTATGCTTTAAAATGTTTCACAAGGGCAGCTAGCCTAGTACTTATCTATGAAGATCTACAAATCCATACTGGCAGAAACATCTGCTCAAGAGATCTCAGTTTTGTCTTCAACTTAAACAGAACATGCTGGAGGGATAGATATGTCTTACCAAGAATAACACTCCTCTAGAATCTGTCTTCATCTCCATGTAAAGCAAAGTGTAGTCTGGATGAGTGGATGTGAAACCCGTGGATTGGCATCCTTGTTCATCGTGGGCAGGGGTTGACATGTAAATGTCTGTCTGCTTCTGGGCTATTCATACAAAAAACTAGGGCTTGTAAGTACCTGAGAACCTGTAACACCCATTCCTTACCACATATAGCTTATTCTACCACCACTACCACCACAAACAAGAGTCACTGGAGTACAGGGTTTGTTTCTTAACTTGGAGGGAAATTAGCTAGGCTTAAAATGGCCCAGCAGGGCAGCTAGCGTAGTACTTACCTATGAATCCATGAATAAAAGCAGTCTGCTCACCATGGTAATGTACTTGTTATAGGTGACTCCATAGCACATCATACCAATGCATCACTCACAAGGCTGAGTAAAGACAAGGTAGCAGTCGTGCTACAGTTTGTCATATCACCAGGGCACTCAGGTCCCTTCACTGCAAGTATGAATACAACAAGGTCATTGTTCATGTGGGTGTGAATGACTTGTGATGCACCCCCCCTCCCCTTAGATAATATGAAGAAGAACATGATGGAGCTCTTTCTTTATCTCTCTCTGAAAGGCTGGAAGGAAACTGTCTTGAGCAGTATCCTATCATCATTGAGAATGGTGCCACAATATAAGCAAAATATTATAGTCTTTAATAACTGGCCAAATTAGTGATGTTAATCTGATGGTGACCAAAAAGTGTCAGTCTGGAGGGAGATAAAAGAACAGCCCATCCCGTTTTGACAGGAATGGCCTGCAGTTATTTCCAAGACTTTCACACACTGACAAAGACATTCTGTACCCATTTGGTACCTAATTGTAGGCAATGTCACTATTCAGACTATCAACCTAGTACCCACAAATTCAAATCTGGCAAATATCAACATAGAGCCACTCAGTGCTAGGAGCCTACAAAGAAAATGTCCTCCCTCATGGCCTTCCTAACTCTGGAAAACATGAATATTTGTCTTGTCACTGAAACCTGTTTCCAGAGCAATGACAATACTTCCTCCATACCTAGTTTTTTTGCCTACCACTCTTTTAGGCTTGCAAGTGTACACACTAATAACACTGGTGGTGGTGGTGGTGGTGTATCGCTGTTTAACTGAAACACCATCACCCCTAGAATAATACACCAGGACAATTATCCCATGCACCTTCAAATTCCAACTTCAATAAAGAAGACCTCATACCAAATCCTGATCAACTACAGAAAACTATCCAAGGCACCTACAAATCACAAAACACATCTTAATAGACTAGAGACTATCTCTCTCTTTCTATTAACCCTAAAAAAAGAATTGCTCATGGGACTTTAACTGCTCCTCCATAAACTGGCAAACCTATACCTCCACAGATATGTGCTTAACACTTGCTTGACTTTCCCACCACAAATTACCCCAAAAAATAATATCTTCATAGGTTCATAGGTAGGTACTAGGCTATCGGCCCAAGGGCCTATGTAAGCCTAGCCAACAAGGTTCCCTGGCTTTCGCCACCCAAGGATGCTATTTACCTGTACCCCTGTCGAGCAGGACCACCGAAGTGATTTCTAGGGTGAATTTCCTATTACCCATCCACTCATCAGGATTTTTCTTGAAGAGTGCTAGTGAGGAACTCTGCTTGACATAGATAGGAAGCTTGTTCCAGAGTATGGGAAGTCTCTGGGACAGGAATCTATCTCTCCAGCATGTTCTGTTAATTGTGGTGACAAGGTTTAGGTCTCTAGAGCATGTGGCTCTCAGAGATTGAAATTTCTTTAGGTGTAGTATATCCAACAGCTCTGGGTTTGACATAGCTTTGTATGTTAGGCAGAGATCACCTCGGAGTAGGCAATATACTACGGAGAAAATCTGGAGTTTTTTGAGGCGGCCAGCATAGCGCATCTGTTTGAGTCCTGTAATCCTCTTTGTGAGGTATTTTTGTGCCCTTTCCAGCTGTTGCAGATGTCTTGTGAGGTACATTCCAAAAGGGGCATTGTACTCTATAATGTGTCTGATGAGAGCTGAGTAGAGGGGGACAATGACCTCTTTTTTCCTGGATGAGAATCCTTTCATGATGCGGTGTGCCACGTAGAAAGATTTACAGTGGCGATGTGATTATCAAAGAAGAGGCTACTGTCCACTTGAGTCCCGAGGTCTCTTATCACACCTTCGGCGTTAAGTGGACTGCCACCTATGTGATAGTTCATGGGTACAGAGTTTTTACCAAAGGGGATGACAGTGTACTTTTTGGCACTGAGCTTGAGGCCACAGCTCTGGAATCAGTCTCAGTGAGGCTCTTTTGTAGGATGTCCACGTCATTTGGGGACTCAACTATGACACCCAGTTTGCAGTCATCTGTGAACTTTGTCAGCCAGAGGCCCTCTGCATTAGTCCGTACTTCAGAGAAGTAGATCTCAAACAGGTGAGGACCCAAGACTGAACCCTGTGGTACTCCACTTGTTACAGGTTTGAAGTCAGATTTGAGGTCTGCAATTTTTACAGTGTGGGTTCTGTCAGTGAGCCAGTTGGCAACCCATCTTGTGATGTATGGATTTATACCCAATTTGGTGAGTTTATCTATGATACCAGAATGGGGGATGGTGTCAAAATCCTTGGCGAGGTCAAGATAGGCTGTGTGAACTGCCTTACCCTCATCCACGGCTTTGGTAACTGTTTCAAAGAAGTCAATCAGGTACAGGAGACATGATCTGGCCTTCACAAACCCGAACTGGGTGGGGTCCAGAGTTTGGAGGTTACCAATATCTTTGTTTATGAGTTACATGATGATATGTTCCATGGCCTAGCAAACCAGGCTCATCAGGCTAATAGGACGATAGTTTCCGGGGTCCATGGTGGCTCATCCTTTGTGGAATGTTACAACTGTAGCTGTGCGCCATTCAGTGGGTGCAAAGCCTGTCGTGAGGCTATGATTTAACATGGTGCTCAGGTGGGGAGGCTAGTTCATTCTATAGTTTGTGTAGAATGCAGCCAGGGATATTGTCCGGTCCCATGGATGCTGTGTTCTTGGCTTTGATAGTGCAGTTTTCACCTGTTCAGTTGTGATTGCAGGGGCACTGCATTCTTCTGGTATGGATATGGGCCTCTTAGGGGCTGAGGGGGAGGTAAAGTTAGCACCGACCCTATCAGTTAGGATGTTGGCGATATCAGTTGGTTCTGTGATTTTTGTGCCATTGTGCTGTAACTCAGAGCAGATCTGGGTGTTGCCATTGAGATTCTTTACATAGCTATAGAATGCTTTGTGGTTGTCCTTTGAGTCAGTGGCAATCTTGTTTTCATAGCTCGTTTTGGAGGATTTTATGAGGGATCTCAGGTTATTGCTGAGGCTGACCAGGGAGCTCCTCCACTTGTGGGATTTTACTCTCTTTTGCAACAGTTTTTTTCTTCTGTTGTAGAGTTTGCTTATAGCAGGGGACCACCAGATTGGCTTCCTTTTTTTTAAGAGGACTGCGTTTTGGTTCTATTAGGGATAGCACAATCCATGTATCCATGTAGGTGCTTATAGAGTGCGTTTGTTTAAGATTTGGCAGTGGTAACTGTATTGTCCATCTGCATGGTGTTGTGAAGTTGGCCACTTCTGTCTTAAGAAGCATGAAGTTGGCTTTGGAGAAGTTTTTTACCATGGTTTCCTTATTGAGGGGTGGGGGCAGGATGTGGATATCTATGTTGATTAGTTTATTGTCGGATCTGACCAACGAGGAGTTGACTTCAGATGTGGAGCACTGGTCACTCTTGTTGGTAATCATTTGGTCTAGGATATTATTGTCCTTGGTAGGGGTGTGGATAAGTTGATCCAGGGCATTGGAGTTTATGAATTCTAGGAAGTGTTGAGGAAAGGAGTTGGTACCAGAGTAGTTTTCCCAGTTAATGATGGGGTAGTTGAAATTTCCCATTATTAGGGTGTTAGGTTGGACCCTGATATTCCCTAGTATATTAAGAAAAGAGGAGTGGGAATCCTGAGGCATGGTGGGGGATCTGTATCAAGCTACAATATGCATTGCAGTTTTGCCCAGAATTAGTTGCACTTGGATAATTTTGGATGCATTATGTTGGGCAACTAGCCTGGAAGTGTGGTCATCTTTAATGAATATGGACACACCTCCACCCTTGGTGTTCCAGTCGTAGTTTGATGGCCTGGAAGGTATGGTATGAGTTATATCCTGGTAATGCAGGGGTGCTCTCTGAAGCCTTGAGCCAGGTTTCAATCACTGCACAGATATCGATATTCTGCATTTTAAGGAGTGCCTTGAGTGAGTGCATTTTGAGGTTTAGAGTTCTAGCACTGAGTAGCATTACCCTCAGTTTTTGCTTGCCTGTATCAGTTATAATGGTTTTGTTTTTTGAACATTGCCTAAAAAAGGAACTATAAGGGTGGCAACAGCCTTAGCCAGTATCCAAAATCCAGGGGCGACAGGTGCAGGACATCTCTGGCAAAGCATCGTGGCTTGTCAACCATGTCGTCCCAGGCAGACAAATACTGAATGCCTTTAGAATGACACCAGAAGCTTAGCCAATTGTTGAAGTCAATCATTTTGTCCTTGTACTACGGTATCATTCTGGGCGAAGGTAGGATGCTACCCAGGGCTAGGGTCATACCTGCCTGGATGAGCTCCTCCATGTCTCTTTTCATGTAGTCCAGGGAGGTATGTCTCAGGTCGTTCACACCAACATAGACAATGGCTGAGTTATATTTGTACTTGTTTGCGTGGGTTATGTGGCGGATCCTGGCACCTGACAGGGAATGAACAGTAACCTTCTCCTTGTCTATTCTGATGAGTGGAACATCAGTGTGCCTGACTATAGAGTCACATATGACCAATGTGTTAAGTACGTTGTTTTGCCTTGTGGGCTATGGTTGAGTGGCACACTGAGTCAGTGTGTTATATGCCTTTTGGGTTGTGATGAGGGCTGGAGATTGCTTGCGTTTCTGCTTTGGAGATCTATATTGCTTGTTTAGATTCTTATAGAGAACCTCCGAGAATGTTTTTGTGTATTTATGTGTGGGTCTTGGTGGTGTAAGTGTAATGGGACTATGTGGTGAATGTGGTGTGGAGCAACTGTTTGCCTTCTCCTCCTGACTGACAAGTTCAGTCTTGGGTTGAGAGAGCTTTGCCTCCATTTTGGCTAGATACATGCATCTCTCACAAGTTGTACTGTTAGGTGGTAGGAGGAGAGGGTTGTGGGTGTACATGAGGCAATTGCTACATTGCCCCAAGATGCCCAGATTCATCAGGTAGACAGGAGAGAACACCAGGAGCTGTCCCTTGGACATGCCTGAGTAATCATTTTTTCCTCTAGACAGTGAGGGTAGTAAGTACTCGGGCTGTTTCCTCAAAGTAACTTTGAGGAAGATAAATAAAAAAAACTGTTAGCCACTAGGTAATTAGAAAGGTTGAGTGCTTCAGTAATTTGTAGCTTATTTAGTGCTTTCAACTGTTCTGAACCAGTGCTGAGCACAAAAAAAGCAGATTCAAGTGCTACAATTAAGAAATTGGCTAGTTCTAAGGGAAAAACTGAAGAGCAGACTTTATGGCACCGAGAATAGTTTAACCTTAGTTAAGCTGTGCTGCGCAATGCACAAACTCGCGCAAACCCATGCAAACATGGGTATTCAACTCAGAAACTTGAAAGGGATAGGAATTAGCCCGAAACAGCCAATAAGATAAATTTCAGAGCTGGAGACCACTCCTCTTGCAGCAGATAGGCTGCTCTAATGCTTACCACTCTCACTGATAAGCAGAAAGACTTCCCACTGGCACAATAAGGTCTGGACCACTCAGAAACACAAACTAAAGTCCTGAAACCAGCAGATCTGGGATCTGGACTATTCTAATATAGGAAATGGAGGGAAATGAGCAGTATAGATAGTATTTTTTTTTTAATTATGCAGAAAAAAGCAACTTAAAACAGTCGTAATCCACAGAAAAGGCTGTTGCACTTGAGTGTGACACCTACAATAATAAATTCAGTTTAAATTTTAAGTTTTAAACAGGTAGAACAAGTGCACACACAGTAAAAATGAATTAACAGTACAATGCAGCAGAAATACAGCAAACGACAGTAAAAATGGCTTTTTAAAGCACAATTAGCTTAAAACAGTTTATAGAAAGCCAAAAAGGTACTTAGATCAGCAAAAGAGCCTCTCTTTCTCATTTCTGGTGCTGTAGTAGTCTGAAAGATGCCCAAACAGGATCCACCGAGCTAAAACTTCTAACTCTTCCATTAGAGGCACCAACATACTCAGCTTATTTTTGTTTCCCCTACTGCTTCATTCTGTCTGGCTGACCCCACTGCCCCTGTCCATTGCCAGGTCTACCAACCTGTCCTCCAACTATTCTCTGTTCTATGGCTTGGGCCAGTGTGGAAACTAAGGACATCTTGGAGGAGTCATGCCACTGACTGCTTCTACCAGGGATTTTTTTTATTTATGACCTACCCCTCAATCCTCCCGCATTCATCTGTTACATCAGAGAGCTATTCCTCTCTGTGGACTACACCTCCCCACAGGGAATACCTAGATGGATGCCCCCCTCGGGATGGGTATGCCCATCCCTCTCTACCAGTGCCTCAAGCACCTGAAGTGCTAAAAGATCCCAGGTTACCTGGGCCTTAATTAGGGCTTTTTCACTCTATACCATGGCACTGGCTCAGCTTTATCATTCTTTCCCTCACTAACACATTCCCCATCTTCTCCTCACCCATTGTCATACCCTCATTGGTCAAATCCGATCACAGCACTGTTTTGCTCTCCATACAGTCCAAGTACAGGTCAGTGACCAACCTGACCAATTTAAAATACTTCTCCATGGTCAGTTTCCTTGTGTCTGATGAGGACTTGAAACAGTTCAGCAGTCCCTCGTGCCCTCTCTGACCGTATTTCAAATAGAGCTGCATATACCCAAAAAATAATACTCCCATCTCAACATCTCTCTAGGACTGCTAATAATTCTGTAGAAAATGTTGCCAACGTAGTTGCTTCTACCTCTACTTACTGCTCTTATTTCACTGTTTCCTCTCCATCTCTCTAAAAGAAATCAGAAAACTGAAGTCCATCCTGGTATGGCAATGAATGTACAGCTAGATGCTTCCCTAGATTCACATGGCTCTGTTATTCTTTCATACTAACTCACATCAACACTTCCCGTGTTCTGTTTATTTATTTAATTTTGTTTACCAGCATAGAGTACTGATCAAGACAGACCAGTTGTGGGCTCAGTATGCCCATAACCAACAGTGATACTAAATCTTTCACAGATCCATTTTACCCAGTTTCTTTGCTCACTAACCTAACTAAACTGTTTGGCAATGCTCCATCTTATCAGATAAAAAAGAACATTTCTACCAAAGACTTGCTCTGCCATCACCAGCATGGACTCCATCGAGGACACATCTCTTTTCTATCAGTAACACAATCTGCTTAGTATTAGGCTCAGGCATTTTGTAGCAAAACATTTGTTTGTAGACCTATTCAAGTCTTTTAATTCCATGTCCAGCATATTGCTCTACACTGAACTTATAAGTTGGGTCTGGCTATTTCTGCAAATGCTGGGTATCTAAATACTTAACTTGTCTACAGCAGTCATTTATCAAACATGAACTCTCCCCTCTTATCTGTCCAACAAGAGAAAGCCACCAATGGTATCTGTTCCATATACTCTACATTTTTTTTATAATAATTTGCTTCCTCTTAAAATTTATGTCACAAAGCTATGCCTTTATGTGCATTATGTGGTGCTGTACTCTTTGACTTTTTCTCTCTTTTAACAACAAACTCCACTGGAGATACTCAAATCCTTCAAGTTATAGGAAGCAAAATGCCCAGGTTCATATCATCACTTAAGCATAAACATCACTGCAGTGAATGGTCTAAAATTGGATTACTACCCCTAGAAGTGCATTCCTCAGGATCACCCCAGTTATCACATCCTGCTTTGTTAAGTCCCATTGTGTTCACTCACTGATTCACTGAAGTAATAAAGTTGCTATCCCGTTGAATGAAATCCTACACTGTATTGTTCTTTAAACAGTGCTGTATGTTTCAGCGTAACTACAGAGGAAGGGAGCAAATGGTTTAACTAATTACTGATTGCTCTCTTTTCTCAGTGGTTACATAGTATCAGAGTTAGTACATGTAACAACAAGCAGTATGAGAAAAAGCCAAGGTTTAAAATACCTCTAAAAATATGTGCATTTCTTTTTGATATTTCAGTTTGTTGAGAACTCAGTGTAGTTCTCATTGTGATGGGATAGGGTTTCAGTAGGTCAGGTTTGATGGTTTGGTTACTCAGTGAATTGTGATTCTTCTAAATAGGATATTGAGTGAGTTGGTGTTTCTTGTAGTATTGGTTAATCACATTCCTCACAATGCATCTGCATACTCTTCTACAAACTTTAATTTCTGGGCCACCATCTGTCCATCTCATCTCCACTTCAGAGCTTTCACATGTCTGTTTGCTCTCATCTTCCCAGCTTTCCTCTTCTTTCCCTTCTCATTTTTTTCTTGGCTGCAGTACATTCTTTTCCATACATGATCCTAAAATCTGGGAATCTGTCCGTGTCCAAACTAGATCACTTCCCACTACTGGTAAATTATAGGCTGCCCCTCTCACTTTATTAAAAATAAAGCACAGAGTAAATGTTACCAGCTGTCACTTTGTTTTTTATTAACCAGGACCATTATCAGCCATTACCTGGCCCACAAGGTTGGACAAAACACAAACACAGTGCACAATTGAAAATAGTCAAGCAAAATGAAACCAGGATTAAACAATAAAGATTTAATGGCAACATTACAACACATTCCATCAAATTCATAATTGGTCAATCGGCTACTCTCCCATTAAATAATATTATTGTTATGGCCTGCAAGTTATGTGTTTTAATAAACATTCAAGTTATGTGTTATAATGTCCTTTGCCTGATACACCTGCTGTTGTGCTTTTATTTAGAGTGATATTGTAGTAATTTCTTGATGTTAGTATTTTTCATTAGACTGTATGTACGACATATTGAATTTTATACTCTTCGTATGTTATGATTTGATTCTTTGACTATGCAGTGGTTCAGAAGGGACTTATTTTACTGGAGCCTATCCTATCTGTTTAGATAAGATAAAGTGATACAGTGGTTAGTGTTCAGAAGTGACTTTGATGAGGCCTGTCCTATCTGTTTAGATATGATAAAGTGGTATACTGGTTAGTGTTGCAGCCTTGCAGTACTTAGTTCTGCAGTTTGATTACTTACTTACCTTCTGTGGCCAGTCTGCATATCCTCTCTCTGTCCAAATGTAGTTTTGCAAAGTCCTCTGGTTTCTTTCTGTATTCCAAATACATGACTGTAGATGAATAACAGAATTTGTAAATTGCCAATATGTGTGGGTATGTATCCTACAAAGGTCACTGTCTTAAACCTATTAAATGTGATAAAGTCTGATTATGGCCGAGTACAATAGTATGATAACTTCTCTGGACCTAGATGCCATGCCTTTGCTCATCATTTGAGCAACATGGAAGGATTTTTTTACTACCTTGGACAAATGTTGGTCAAAGACTAGGTTACTGTCTACATGGATTCCCAGATACCTGACTAGTGAATCAACTTTTAGGGGTGTTGTATTGATGACATAGTTACCCAGGGTGCCTGACTTCCCGAAAGGTACTATAAAGCATTTATTGGTATTGAATTTTACGCCATGGCTTTGGCACCAAGTGTTTGTCTGTGTTAGACCCTCCTGGAGGGTGTTCACATTTTGGGAGGATTCAATGACTGCTCCCAGTTTGCAATCATCTGTGACTTTAGTTAGCCAGAGGCCTTTGACATTGGCTTTGACATCTGAAAAGTAAATGCCAAAGAGGAGTCAGGCTAGCACAGTGCCCTTGGGGACGTCACTGATATCCGGCCTCTTTGTGGAGGTGGCTTCACAGATTCTAACCTCCTTGGTCCTATCAGTGAGCTAGCTAGTTATCCAGCATGTTATAAAGGGGTTTATACCTAGTTCTGTAAGTGTGTTGACAATGCCCGAGTGAAGTATTGCTTCAAATGATTTAGTCAGATCTAGGTAGGCAGTATGAACCATTTTTCCTTCAGCCATTGCCTAAGTGATGTTTTCAAAGAAGTCCACCAGTTTAAGTAAGCATGACTTTCCTCTGGCAAAGCCAATCTGGGATGGATCCAGTGTCTGGAAGTCTGTTATGTCCTTGCTGATAATTTCCATGATAATGCTTTCCATGGCTTTGCATATCAAACTATAGTCAGACTAATGGGTCTGTACTTTCCAGGATATGTTGAAGGTCCTCCCTTATGAAGGGGGACGACCATCGAAGTGTGCCATTTTTGTGACCCAAAGCCAGTTTTAAGACTACAGTGAAATAAGGACTCCCAAGGTTCTGATATGTCATATTTTAGACTGTTCAGGGGGCATCCTGGGATGTTATCAGGGCCTACAGAAGCTGTGTTCTTGGCTTTAGCAAGCGCAGCCAGTACATGCTCCCTAGTTATAGTTGGCAGGGTTATGTTTGGGGGGTATATTTGGTGGATGGTTGGCGGTGAGAGGGGGTAAAGTTGGAAATTAATTTGTCCACTAACATGTTCATTATATCACCAGGTTCAGTGAATGTGGCACCATTAACCACAGATTCAGCACATTGCTGTGTGCTGCCCTTGAGGTTTCTAATATAGCTGAAGAAGGTCTTATGGTTATTTTTCACCTGGGAGGATATCTTAACCTCAAAGTTGGCTTTGCTTGACCTAATTAGCTTTCTTAGTTGCCTGTTTAGTTTGATGAGAGAGTTTTTATCTTTATGGAAATTATCCTTCCTGATTTTTGCCATAATTTTGTTTTCCTTTTGTTTACATCTGTTTTAATTTGGGATGATACCAGGACTGTTTATTTCTTGGGCTAGTCCTGGACGTACTTCTAGAAGGCACAGCAGCCTGTATGCAGCCATTGACATGGTTGTACAGAGTTTCAAAGAGCAATTATGCATAGGCTGCTGTGTTCTCAGGGTTGGAGGGAACTGAACTTCAGCAAACCATCACTTAATAAAAGGTAATTTGCCTTGGGATAGTTCCTAACTGTTACTTTTTTAATGGGGTAATTAAAGTTTCCCATTAGTAGGGTGTTAGGTTGGATGCTAAGTGTTTCCAGTTGGTCCAAGTATGCACTATGAACTTCTTGGGATATGTAGGTTGACCTATAGCTGACTAGGATATTGTATGAGAGTTTGTCTGTGGTGATCTGTATGTGGAGGAATTCCAGCATGTTATCCAGTTTTGACCACCCTAGAGGTATGATTTTTTCTGATGTATATTGAGACACCTAAACTTTCAGCTCTAGTCTGTGCAGCTACTGTTCTAAATGTGTGGAAGGCATTGAAACCTTGCATTGCTGGAGTACACTCTGGCGCTTTAAACCATGTCTCAGTAACTGCACAGATGTCTGTATTCTCAAGAGTAAGGAGGACTTGGAGGGAGTGCAGTTTTTTTTTTTTTTATTTAGGCTTCTGGCATTAAGCAGCAACATTTTGAGGTTCAGTTGATTTGATTTTGATATGTCGGTAGGTTTGTCAATCTGGCTTTGCCTAAAAACCAAATACTAGCGCCAGCATCTCTGTACCTATGAGAAGAGAGAATTTTGACTGATGCAGAAATTTTTACTTGGTATATATTTTCTTTCCCTTTATCTATACTTAACAGCTGACTCTTATATGTACAGCCACCACAATCCATAGAGTTTACTAGGTGGGGAGGTGACAAAAGTAGATTACCGGGCCTTTCTTCCACATCACAGAGACATGCAGACACAACTATGGATAATTTGAAAATCATCTCACTACTTACTGCATGTCATTGGTATGTGGAAGGAAACCGGAACTACCGTGAAAATCCACAGAAACACCTCACATAGAAGACATTTCATCCAGGAGCCAAACTGGAGGGCCTCTTGCTGTGAGGTGACAATGCTACCCACTCAGCCATTAGGCCAGACATACATATCTTTCATCCCATTTAAATTCTTGCAGTTCTGAGGATTGCATTTGTAGTCCCACAACATACAACAGTGCTTGACTGACGATTGCTAAAAGGAGATACACAGAAACAAGCAGTTACAGTTCTTCAAAAAATTGGGGGTCTAATGTAAAGATATTTGAGGACATCTGACAGAGGGAAAGCAAAAACATGGGTCTAAGAACTCAGTGTACTGTATATTGACAATTCGGTACAATGTATATAATGAAGACTGTTCTGATTAAGACGGATGGTGATATTTCAAGTAGTATTTGTAGCAAAGAAAGCAGAAGGATAAAAGAGTGTGTGACATTGGTAGAAAAGAACACTGCAAGAGCTGATGGGAGGTTGGTGTAGCCAGACATCATATGTGGTCAATTAGTGTATTATGCAATTAATGCTACCTGAATGGATAAACTAGATTCTAAAATTTCCATGGGAAACAATGAAAACCAGTTTCTTTGAGATCATGCAGGGTGGCAACACTAAGAGCACTGATATGAGGGAGTGGCTCCTTAGCAAAATACGAAGCATTTTCTGTGTAAAAAGTGGTGGATAAGTGGAATACGTTCTGTGTGCGAGTGGCGCACGTCTTTCTGATGAGCAGCTCAGTTAGTGCAGAGGACTGAAGCTCTAAGCTGTTAGCAGGTTCATATCTTCATAGATATTGATCCATTAAGATCTGTAGAAGCCTAGCCGTATATTCACATAAAGCTTTTAGCTCTTATATTTTAACTATGAATAACCTAGAGATGAACAGAACATTTATATGTTGCCTCTATCCATGACAAACAAGAGAGCTAAACTAGGGGTGCATTTGTGGTTACCCAGCTATTCGTCCAGATTACATCTGAATAGTGTAAGAGAAGTACTTTGCTAATGTGGAGAGGAAGGCAACTCCAAAGAGGTGTCATTCTCTGTGATCCAGATCTATCCATCCACCATGTTCTATATATGTTGCAAAAGAGATTAAGATGACTTGAGCAGGTGTTTATGCTCCTACTAGGCTTATAAATTTTCAGCAAGTTAATCATGCAAAGAGCATTCCTGTGTCATCAGTCTCTGTACATTTTTCTGCTGTCAAAGATGATTTTTATCTAAGAAGTAGGAAATTAAAAGTGCCATCTCCAGAATGGAGCTTAGATCTGAATTTCGTTATAGTACTGGCAAATCATTTTTGTTTCTGGAAAGTCTCCTTTTTTGGAACTTGCACAGCTGAGCTGTCATCCACAGAAAGAGACAGTGGGTGAACTAATACACAAGGGTATCATTCAGGTAAATAAATAAATAAATGCACGTTTGTTAACTGGGAAGGTCCACTGGACACAGTCTCTTTTCAGGGGAGACCGAGAAACAATGTCTGATTAAGTGACTTGCTCAAGGTCACACAGTAGGTAAATGACAGCTGTGAGAATCAAAGCCTGTACCACAGGAACTGCAGTGCATAGCCTTAACCCTATGTGCCAGCTGCTAGACAATCAGTGACCAACTTATTGAAGCATGTTTAGTTGAGCCTACATGAAATAAAATCTACTGCAATTTATGACTTGCACCATGACCTGGCAACCTTTGAGTTAGTTATAGTAGTTTATTTTTTTTTCAGGTTTCTAGAGGTAATAAATTATCCTCAGCACTTGTATACATGCATTGTCACACCCAAAAGATAGGCAGTCAGGCCTGTGTAATCTAATTGCTGCCATGATGAAAGATACTAACCACTCCCCAACCTAAAAAGGGTACACAAGCCAGATGACATTTTGTTTCCCCTCCATCTAACTTTTCTGTACCCCACTCCATTTTTCCACTTTGGATCACGAATAGTACAACAAAGGATGCCTTGACCCTATGCCAGTGAGCTTAAGTATTAACAAAATATTCTGACTCGATGGAACCAAGTGTCTGAGTATCTTGTAATTTTGTGTAATTGAGGTATTTAATGCACTGAAGAGTTTATCCACTGATAGTGATAACCAAAACATTTCATGTGCTGAGATCTAAGCAAGATTTTTTAAGTGCAGTCTGTTTTGAACTATAAAGCATGCTAGCAGGCAATAAGCCACAGGATGATGTTATCCAAAAATATTTTTTTAATATTTTATTCCTATGCCACAGATCCCGATGAAAGCTGTGTTCCTGCATGCACTGCTGATCATGAGTGCACGTATTCAGATGGACAGTGGAGCTGTCAATGCAACACAACAATGTATCAAACACCCGGTAAGCAATCAGTAAAAAAGAAATACCTTAATGCATTTTAAAGTAATTTCAGGCTTTCACAAATGAAATGCTAATCAAAACTGTTTTTCCCTAAATATGAGTGATTTTGAGTCCCATTAAAGCCACATATTTGAACCCATGTTTAGTGTAAAGCATTGGTCATAGGACAGCAAAAATCACTATTGGAATAAATAAGTGATTAACTTGATATGGGTTTATTGAACATTTGTCTATGAATACACAGAGACACTGTTCTACAAACTGAGAAAAACAAACACTGCAAATATAGTGTTTTAAGCAACAACTCCCTTATATACTTCTTCTACATAGTAGAATCAACTCCTACGAGGTCACCATTTTATAGAGAAAAGTAAAATGCTGCTTTTTTATCGTCTTTCTTCCTTCTCTTACAACTTTGAAATGTGGAATGGTAGCTCTTGCTGTACTATAGACCCAAATGGTGCATGAAGAGTAAAGTAATAAAACATCAGTAAAAATAAGAAAATGGAAGGTTTTTTTCTCCCAAAGGGAACTTATCTTCCCAGCTAAGGAAACCACAAATCAACTATTGATCCTCAAAAGCCTCAGAGGAGCATATTTTTGGCCACAGTCAAGCTCTGAACAGCTTTGCATCCAGACTTGTCTTTTAGTCAGCTCAGCTCAAGCTGCTTCATAGCTTAGACGTGTGGAAGGTAACCTGAAGCTTTGGAAGCTGGCCAGCTGTTATAGCCTATCAGGATATAACCCATATAGCTAAAGCTACTGCAGCAGTGATTAGTATGAAGAACATTGTATGCTCAGCTTCATTTTTAGCTAGCCTTTATCAGAATACTTATTCCCTTAATAAAGTGAAAATGTGTCATATAAATGGGTTTAATTGATGTTTCTATGCTATCACAGTCATGTTGTTAATTTAAATAAATAACATTGCAATCTGTTTTTTTTCTGTTACTTTTTTCTTCTTTAATACAGTGTCATCATCACAACTAGTTGAGCACCTCTCTTGTGGATCTCCAACGATAGAACTGACAGTTCGTAAATGTGCTGTAGAAGCAATGCATCTAAATTCCTCAGAAGCTCACTTAATTAACCAAAACTGCAAGGGGATCCCAGTGGTATCTGGGAACGAAACTCTGCTGTCCTTCAGAATTTATACAATTAATGACATGTGTGATACACACCTTTCGGTAAGTTTTTCTTTCTAACATTTCACTAAATCAGTTTTTATCACTCTTATTTCCCTGCTACTCTTAACATTCACATGCCACTTAGAATTATTAAATGGCTTATCCAATTATTTATTTGCTACTACAAAGATACCATTCCTCACGTCTTCTTTAAATCCATTTCTATATTTAGACCTTGATCCACACACTTTCACTTCTTCAGTCTTCTCCATACTTCTCTACTGTGACCTGTTAGCTTTTTCTGCTAAAATATACTAAATAACATAATATAATACTCTGACATGTTCTTCTCTCTACATCCCATATAAAACTATAGTGTTGTAATCAATACACCCAAATAAAATTAGTGTCCAAACCTCTAGATCATATATAAAGTTAGTGTTGCATCACCTTTAAAAGCGTTCTTACTGATTCAGGCTTCCGGTAGCTGTCCCAGATCACACATCTGCCACATCAGTATCTCTTGTCCACTCCCCACTATCACACTTGTACTCTTATACTGTTTTCCTCTTTCCAGTTAATTCTCTGTAACCTTTTAATTTACTCAGATAAATGTAGCTTTCCTTTCATCTTAGGTATATAATCTGCCTGCTTTAATGTCATTTTTAAATGTGACTGTCTTCTATACATTTGCTGTTAACATAACTCTACAAGGTTAAAAATCCCTGAAGACTTTTCATGGTCTCCTTGTTTAATCCTCCTACACTCTTGCTTCACTTGGTCATTGAATTACTAATTCAAGTGAAGGTTATGTGTCCTTATCTTAGTCTCACAAAGGTTTTTGAATGTATCAGCAAAATGAATTGAGCCAAAAATGGCATGTATTTAAATCCATTACATGTCCTTCTCTTTATATTATATAAAAATGCATACTTGGGTAACTGCATAATACAGATGTGCTCTACTATATGGACATTTGGTTGTGACTTAGAGTTATTAACGTACATTGAACTATATAGATCAACCCTTTTCTGGAATACATGTCAAGCAGAATGCCTCTTTGGCCCTCTTCAAAAGGAACTTTGATGAGTGGATGGGAGAAAGGAAATTCACCACGGGGATCACATCAGTCGCCCTGCTAGACAGAGTTCCAGGGAAGTAAATAGTGTGGGAAGTAATAACCAGGGAATTGTTATGGTTAGGCTTGTATAGGCCCTAGGGCCGATAGCCTAGTACCAACCTATGAACCTATTATAGTCTAACTAAGAAGGGAAGATGGCTGCATTACCTTCCTTTAAGGGTACCTGGGGTGGTTTTCTACAAATAATGCTAAATAGATCCTGAGAATCCCTGTTCATACTACTATAGTGTAGTTATTAGTTATGTGCCATTACATCAACAAATGAAATATTAGATCATTCGTTTATGCATATAAGACATTTGCCCATTTCTTTGATCATATGCTGAGCTCAGAGTTAGTTAGAAGTGGAAGTGTGTAGAGGCCTTGTCCAGCAAGTAAACACTTTTTTTCTTCTCCACCTCTTTTCATTTTTCTTTGCTTTTTGTTTTTTGTAGAACTTCCTTACACTCTGAGTGAACCTATGCCTTACACTGTGCCACAACTTCAGAACCAACATTTTCCAACATGCGTCCTGCATGTAAAGTGTAATACATCATAGAGCTTCTGAGCAATCTTACAAATCCACACCTATTCCCAGTAGTTTAATGGAGCTACCAGAGATGACTCAGCAACAATTACAGTAGATCTAATGGCACCTTGAGTGAAATGTCTTGAGTTATCACCCCCAGTTTATGCAGTCTTCATTCTATCCCACCTCGCCTCCCCAACAAGTTATCTTAATCCATTGTAGAAAATAACTTCCGTTAAGGTCCAACCTGTACCAAGTCTAGTTATGATGTAACCTAACCTTGTCTTTGACATCATTTTAAACTTTACATACAAAATCCTTGCTGTCTTTGCTTTATCCATTATTATGCTATGTTATTAAGCAACTAAAACTTGGAAAGAGTATATGTTATTGTCCATAAAGGAACATATATTTATCCAATCTAAGTATCAGCCACAATATTTTATGTTCCTCTTCGAAGAACGTGCAAAAGCTATAAGCAAACATTTGACCAGCTTCCTCATTAAATAACTTCATGCAGGAAAATGCCTTCAGAAATTAACACAGCACCATGTGAGCACTAACAAATTATCTGGTTTGTACACATAAACCCTTAATTCAAGGCTATCTGTTTAGCTTAATCTACTTCAAACACTTATTGGACCCTTACACACTGAATCCTTCCTTCCTAACATGGTTTACTACCTTGGATTTGTCTGTATGATTGGTTTTGATGCTGCCTTACCAATGAGATACCAACCTAGTCCGCCATCTCCCCCAAAGCCAGCTATTGTTTTTCTTTTAGCTAACTATATAACTAGGATATAGCAGTGTGTATGTTTGCTGTGCAGCCTGTTATGCTGATGTTTTTATTTACTAGGGAAACCACAGCTTTATTCTGATGAGCAAAGATTTCCAAAGCGAATGGCATTTATTGGTTTTATACATACTGGTGCAGCTTAACATATAAGAAAACTGAAGATATATTTACCATGGCCCAGAAGAGAAAGTGTTATCCATGTGCTAGACTGTTGTGTCCCTTTAATATCTTACAGACTATAATATCTCTTCAACCTAACTTGTTCCTGTATGTCCTATATTAGCCATGCCAGCAACTTTGTCAAAGGTTTTACTGAGAAAAATGATGCATAAGGTTGGGACAGTGGTGTGAAGCTCATCCACTTTATAGTACATGTTATACCAGTCTCTACTACAAGGTATACCCCCAGGAGGAATACTTTGGTTGGATGGAGACACCTCTTTACAGCACATAGCTGTGTCTTTGTTTGCTACCCCAAAGTGGAATGAAACCACTAGAGATAATGAGTCCATAACATTGAATGTTAATGAATTGCATTAGCTATGCTTGATGGTTCCTGAAACTGATAAATCCAGATAGAGTCCAATTTATATAAACCAAGAGTAGAAGTGAGTAACAGAAGAAGTCATTAAATATAAACCCAAATGTGTACAGATGTGGTAATGAAATATATTGTCCCTATCTGAGGCCGAACCATCCATGGTGCAGAATGTAAACTCCTGACTGCAGTGACATTAATACAGCTTCCTGTAGTAGTCCCAGATCTGAATGAAGCTGGTCCAGTCATGTGGGAATGAGTAGCCAGTGCTAACCTGCTTCTCTAAGGGGAGGATTGCAAGACAACTACTGCAACAGGAGATTTCAGCTACAACCTATTCTGATGCAGTATCTGTCCCAGAGGCATCCTTTGCAAAGACAAGGGAGGTACAAACCAGTAACAGAGCTCCCTAGTTGATACACGTCCCAGAACTCTCACTATAGAAAAGAAGATAATGGTCAGAAATAGTGGAAAGAAGCATATTATAAGCCTTTTTAAGGTTTACCAACATCTCTTTTAGACCACTTTCTAGATGCTGATGGACACACAACCTGACTTTTAACTAGTCCATCTTTGATTGGTTTGTCTCTTACCTTTCTTGGCAAATTTAAGGGGTTATGGAGTTAATACCTCTTTTCCCTTTTGTTTAATTTCCTAAGTTCTACAGAGCTCTGTTCTGCATGTTTATGCTACCACTGGGCAATCCTATGTGAAGGACAAGTTTATATTATCACCATTATGCATATATACGTCTCCTTCCATCAGACTATATGAAATATTAACTGTCACAGATTATCTTTAAGCCATCTGATGTAGGATTTGTGTTAATCAAGTATTGCTTATCCTGTCTAAGGCTGTAGTCACAGCGGTTCATACAATTTTGAGAAAGCCCAATTGTCATGCCTTAAATCTGTGTCTTCTTTATGGGGATGACAGGCTTAATTTTTTCAATAAGAGATGTAGTTTGGAGTTATACTTGATAACAGAATAACACTAAAGGACTGCAGCTGGATTAAAAATTCCTTTTACCATCTCAGGAATATAGTTATACCAAGAACATTATTCCAAATGAAGACCTCTCTGTAGTAATGCATGTCATGGACCCTTAATTATTGCATCACCACAGTTTCCTTTATAGGTTCATAGGTTCATATGTGTTTACTAGGCTAACGACCACAAGAGCATTTTTAAGCCTAGCCATGCATCCTGAATCTCTGACAAGTTCTGACACCCTTGATAAGTGTAAACATGGGCCTGGGAGACGAGCCATTTACAGGTTACCTGTTTGCATTAGAGACATAGGTGCCAAACCAGGGATGAATTTCTGGTTTCCCATCCAATTGTCCAAGTTGCACTTGAATTGGGTTAGGTAGGAACTCTGCTTCACATGGATGGGGAGTCTGTTCCATAGATGGGGTAGTCTCTGGGATACATACCTATCTCACCAGCAGGTCTTATTTATATCGCAGGCAAGGTTTAAGTCTTTAGAATGGGTAATTCTGGTACTGTTTGTTTTGTGGATATACAGGAGGTTCATCAGACTGGGATCTGACAATGCCCTGTATGCCAGGCATGGATTTCCCCTCAAAAGCCGGTGGGAGGCAGAATACAGGGATAGGGCCTTGAGACAGTCAGCATAGGACATATTACTTACACCCTGTATTCTTTTAGTGAGGAACCTCTGTGGAAGTTCCAGTTGTTAGATATGCCTGATTAGGTACTTACCAAAGGGAGCACTTTACTCAATGATAGGTCTGATGAATGTCGAATACAGTGGAACAATGACTTCTTTGGACTTGCCATACCTTTGTTTACAAGTTGCACAACATAGAATAATTTCCTCGCCACTGTAGACATGTGATGATCAAAGGCTAGATTACTATCTATGTGTGTCCCTAAGTCCCTGACTACTGGGTCAAATCAAAGGAGTGTGTTGTTAATATGATAGTTACCAGGGATGGATGACTTCCCAAAGGATACTATTATGCATTTCTTGGTATTTACTTTTAATCCATGGCTCTGACACCAGTTGTTTGTCTGTGTCAGCCTTTCCTGAAGAACATTTGTGTCAGTATGTGATTCAATGACAGCTCCTAATTTGCAATCATCTGCAAATGTAGTCAGCCAGAGACCACAGACATTGGCCTTGACTTCTGAGAAGTAAATGCCAAAAAGGAGCGGTCCAAGAACTGATCCCTGAGGGACTCCACTTGTGACTGGCCTCTTTGTAGAGGTGGACTTCCCAATTCTAACTTCCTGGGTCCTGTCTGTGAGTCAGTTGGCTATCCACTGGGTAACATACGGGTTACCTGTGGTTCCCTAAAGCAGAGCTAAACCTTCTACAGTTTATAAAGAAATCTGCAACCTAACTACTAACTGCTTATCTTGTTACTTACATATTATGCCAGATCCAAGAATTCTGCATTAGTTGCCAATTCAGTCCTGTAGCTCCTTTAAAGTTCTGCATGATGGGCATTTTCCTTAAATGAAAGAACCTTCCAGGACCCTGAGTTCCTACAGTCTGGGGCTGCTGGAGGTTCAATGATGCATTTCTAGTAGTCAAGTTTTCATTTATTTTGATCCAAAGTGCCGCACCTTTGGAACCTCCTATCCCAACAACTGTAGGGAGTCTTCTGTACTAATAGATTTTAAGAGACCTCTAAAAAATCTTTTCAGTCTGGCCCTTCATTTAAAATGATCACTTTTTAAAATACATTTATGGTGTTTTTCGTTTGAGTATTATTTATGCCTGAATGTTTATTATATTTTTATTGTATTGTGTTATGTTTAAGCACACTTATAAATGTAATTTATATTTGAATAATTTTGAGAAAAGCAGCTCATTTTAATATGCACCACCATAAAAAGTCAGATATGTTGGGAGAGCTAGGCTTTGCTTATTGATAAAGGGGAGGTTAGAGAGGTAGAATAAACAAACACGGCCTTTCACTAAGCTAAGCCTCCCCAAACAAAAAGGAAAGTTACAATTAATACACATTCCTCAAATTGTGAAGTATTTTATTTTGATGAATAGAGAATAAGCACATTTGTTAAACTTTGCCTGTTGCAAACTAGAGATTAGATTTAAGCAGGCTAATAAAAATGTAGCCAATCAAAGTGCAGAAATGACAAGGTTGAATAGCATGGGAAAATATGCTGTTGTGGTCCAGGCAGTCGTTGAAAAGGGTCCGAGGTAGGCTATTTCACTTACTTGGTTAACAAATTAATAATTTAAATGAAAGTTAGAAGTTACTCACTTTAAGAGTGATGTTCTGATGAAGTCCAACATGTACAAGACAAAAACTCTTAACTATTCAGCAGTAAAATCTATTTTATATTAACTACTGACTCTGTGACCAGTCTGCTGGTGTTCTGGGCAACTGGAAGTGCCGAGGATTTTGGTGTGATTTCTGTACTTTATTACCTAGGCACTGAGCTCATTTTTGACTAGTTTGCTTTTCATTTAATATTATAACAGTGTTTTTTTATTAAAATATGTGGAAAATACATTGTGCAGTATCAAATACCACTCTTTCATTTTGTAGATAACTGTTGAACATCTTAGGCCGAATTTACAAATGTGCACTGATCTGCAGTGTAACTCTTACATGGAAAGAAAGCAACTCTGTGGCTTGCTGATACATTCTTTAAAATGTAAAAGGGAATGGGTGACAAGAATAACAGCAGCCAAAAAAAAGCTGCAGGAGACAGGGAAGAGCCACAGTGAAAAGTAGTAAGAATTAGGGTAAGTGTCAGGTTACAATGCAAAAAATGTGCAAACACCTGTGCACATATACCAAAACATACTATGAAGGAGTGTTTTATCTATGTATATTATGGCATATTTTGGCAGCATGAACTGAATAGGCAGTGGTCGATCTCTGGCATCTGAAATAAGTATTCATAAAGACAGGATGAATGTGAGTAATACGAAGAACATGTTAATAAAAAAATAACCATTCTGAATGTGTAAGTGATGGCAGGAATAGACCAGTAATTGTATCTTTTATTCAGGATTATTCAGAAGCAGACAGCTGATATCATGAAATGCACATGCACAGCAAAATTATTAGCCGCAGTACCCAAACTGGGAATAGCTATCTGCACACAGTGGCAGTCCTTCCCCCAATAAAAAGTTGTACAGGTACTGTCACACAGTAATCATCTCATTTTATAAATCACATGGAAAATACACATTTATTTGTGTAACACATCAATATACATTTACATTTATTTTGTATTATTTTATTTGATTTGATTTTGAATTTGTTAACCAAGGTAGCACACTGTTCTCGTTGGACTCTTTTCAGTCTCAGCTCTGTTGTAAAGACAACAAATACATGATATTATATTATATACAGAGTGAATAAAAAAATGCAATATGTGCATGCATTATATGCTGAGTGGATATCAGATTTGCCCTAGTGTATAAAGACAATAGATAAATGACTTCATATACATGACATCACATGCTGATGTAAGCATAGATGTGCAAGTTATTTGCACAGGATGAGAACAGGGTCAAGTCTGAGCTACCCCAGAAATCATTAGTTGTAGTGTTAACCCATTAAGTGATTTAGAAACACTTTTTTACATTTTATGTATATACTTAACGTTTGTCAAGAACAAAGGAGACATTCACAACTGTGGGTAGTACAGAGATATCAAACTCATATCACACTGCATGAAAGTTCTGGAGATGGTGCATGATAAACGAATATGCACAGCAGTAGAAAGTAAGATGGGAAATGAGCAATTCAAATTCAGATCAAGATGCAGCACAACCAACCTGATGTTTGCAGTGAGACAGATACTTAAAAAGAAGCTAGAAATGAGGAAAGAGTCCAACCAGGCATTCCTAGACTTGGAGAAAGCATATGACAAGGTCCCAAGAAAGCTGATTTGGGCAGTCCTGCTGTGGTTCAAACTCCCAGAAACATTGGTAGAAGTAATGCAATCTACATACAAGGACCCAATGACTCAAGTATGAACAGTGTTCGGTCCTACACAGGGGTTCTCAGTGGGAGTGGGCAGTATAGGCAGAGTAGTTGAGGAAGCTATAGTGATGGAGATGAAGTGCCTGAGATGGGTGGTAGGATGCACACTGTGGGACAGATGAGGAAATGAGGACATAACAGCAAAACCCAATGTGGCTCCAATTACAGAAAATGGCAAAGAGAACAGATTATGGTGGTTCTGGGATGTGCAGGAAAGCAGAAGACAATGTGGTGAAGAAGATTTGGTACAGACAGGAAAACGGCAAGAGGAAACAAGGGTGTCCAGCAAAAGGTGGATGGATTGTATGACAGAAGACCTTAGACAGTCAGACATGAATGTTGAAGAAGACAGGAGAGTGGCATTGAGTAGGGAGAGATGTCAGCAAGTGACATGACACCCTGACCCCATGCAGAAAATGGAAAAAAAGGGAGTTGATAATGATGATGATGTTTTTTATTGTTTCTTTCTTTCTGTGTTTGCTATTCTTCTATGCCATCCTGTAGACCATATTCTTACTTGGGCAATAATATGCTTTTGGTAATATTGGTTCTAGCTTGAGGGCTAAATGACTGTGTGAATCTATAGTACATTTTAGTTTCTGAATAACTTTGGTACTGACTGTGTTAAGAAAGAAGGGGGATGAAAATGTGGGCTTTAGGCAGACTAGTTTCACTTCATTTCCTTTCTCGTGGTCAAGTGGAATTGGACAAGTTTAAAGCTTATCATCATCACTTTCTGTTCCCCCAGACATGGGCTGCCTGATCATTGTTTGCTTAAGAAATCCGTGCTGGTGCATTTTGTTTGTGTACATACAAACAGAATCAGCCACCACTCCAGAGTACGATAACCACAGTTTTATTAAATAGCAGTTACAGCAGCCCAAATAAGCACCAAATCAGTGCAATAATCAAACAAAAATGATAATAATCACAAACTGGTTATGGCACAATGGCCTTCATCAGTGTATTCAGTGTGAAATACTACAACAGTGTGTGTGTGTGTGTGTGTGTGTGTGTGTGTGTGTGTGTGTGTGTGTGTGTGTGTGTGTGTGTGTGTGTGTGTGTGTCTCTATGTATATGTATATATATATATATATATATATATATATATATATATATATATAAATATAAAATAACCTGCCCCACCCATTCCTATTATAATTACATAATTAAATAATTAATTAAAGGTGGTCATTAAGTCACAGGGAAATAATTCTCCAAGTGTAATGATCTAATTATTTTCCTTTCTATTTAATATATCATGCCAACCAGCTTTATGGTTCCTTTTCCCTACAATTTTATCAATAATCACAATCAAGTATTGCACAGTAGAGTGTTTGATAGAGTATATATAAAGTGCAATAGATATTTGTTTATTCCTAATATCACTTAAGTGCTCTGAAATCCACATTCTAAATGGGCGTGATGTTTGTCCCACATAAAAGGCAGAACATGTACATGTAGCTAAGTAAATGACCCAATCTGTACTACAATTCCCTAATATGTGAATATCATAAACCTTCGATGTATTCCTGCTGGTAAATTCTTTACTCTTCACCACATATCTACAAAGGGTGCAATACCCACAAGGAACACAGCCCACTAACATGCCCCAATTCAACGTTGTTTGATTTGGATACCTGAAATGAGTCTTATTCTTATAATGATTAAAAAAACCTCCCAATGTTCTGTCTCTTCTGAATGAGAAGAGGCATCTGGATGTCAAAATATCACATAACCTATCATCTGCTAGTAAAATGTTCTAATGTTTCTGTATAGGATCCATAAAACCAGAAGTATTGCATCCATAACTAGTGATCAACCCAATAGCATGTTCACCTCTATAATCTCTATTTTGATATTTCAATAAACGAGACCTATCACAATTCTGGGCCAATTGGCGGTTTTAATGATGTGAGATTTTTTTTATATCCTCTATCACAACATCCAGCAATTAACTCATTCTGCTGTGATATAAAAGTTTTATTGGAGGAGCAAATTGAGACTTGGTGATATTATGTATGATGTGTTTAGGATGACAGAGACCTGTAACAAGGTGTTAAACTGGTGTTGTTTGTGAAAAACACTACTGTATAAAGTACCATCACTCTTACAGACCGCATTAACATCCAGAAAAGGAGATCCTATCAACATGTAATGTACATTGAATTGAATACCCCATTTATTATCAAATACTGAACAAATTCCATTAAGTAATCAGCATCCAACTCCATTAAGCAATCAAGAAACCTACGACAATTGTCGATCTCATCCAAAAATAAATTATGATTCCTATCATATATAATTTGTTGCCCAAGGTAGCTCATGAAAAGGTCTGCATAGATGGGTGCAAAAGATGCACCCATAGCTGTCCCTTTCAATTGTAGATAACACTTCCCATTAAAATAAAACACGTTCTTAGGTTATGTGATTTTGACATCCAGATGCTTCTTCTTATTCAGAAGTGGCAGAACATTGGGAGGTTATTTTGAATCATTATAAGAATAAAACTCATTTCAGGTATCCAAATCAAACATCATTGGATGGGCCCATGTTAGTGGACTGTGTTTCTTGTGGTTATTGCGCCCTTTGTAGATATGTGGTGAAGAGTAAAGAATTTACCAACAGGAATACATCGAATGTTTATGATATTCACATATTTGGGAATTGTAGTACAGACTGGGTCATTTACTTAGCTACATGTACATGTTCCGTCTTTTATGTGGGACAAACATCACACCCATTTAGAATGCAGATTTCAGAGCACTTAAGTGATATTAGGAATAAACAAATATCTACTGCACTGTACAAACACTCTATCAAACACTCTACTGCACAATACTTGTTTATGATCATTGATAAAATTGTAGGGAATAGGAGCCATAAATGTGGTTGGCATTATATATTAAATAGAAAGGAAAATAACTGGATCATTATACTTGGAGGATTATCTCCTCTGTGACTTAATGACCACCTTTAATTAATTATTTAATTATGCAATTATAATTGGAATGGGAGGGACAGGTTATTATTTATATATACACTGTTGTAGTGTTTCACATGGAGTACACTGATGAAGGCCATTGTGCTGAATTGTGATGATTATAATTTTTTTATTATTATTGCACTGATTTGGTGCTTATTTGGGTTACTGTAATTGCTATTTAATAAAACTGTGGTTATCCTACTCTGGAGTACTGGCCGATTTTGTTTTGTATGTGGACTTGTGTTTTTTTGGCCATTGCACTTTCCATACATGCTGAAGCTTGGTTTAGATTGTGCATTTTGTTTGTGTGCCAGCAGTGGTCTCAAGTGGCTGAACTTTTCTTTTTACTCCATGGATGAGTTCCTGTGGAATTATTGGAAGTTGCAGGCTCCCTGCTTCATTTATTTATTGTTCCTTCAAGATAAAACCGAGTTGAAGCAGTGAGCTCAGTATCAGTGAAACATAGGGAAACATTAAATTACAAATGTCTCAATAGGTTGATATATTCTGCTGCATTGCTTAGTGAATTATTAATATGGGGGAGTAGTCACCAGATGGTGTCAAATGTCATTAATTTTGTTTTGTCTGAGTTTTGTGATTAGTGCATTTCAAAAGCACCAAATGATTGTATCAATGTTATCTGCTTGTCAACCTTCTTCGAAGATTTTTATTTTGAAAGTGTCTCTGAAAATAACTAACTCATCACTTTATAGGTTTCCTGTAATGTATAGAAGATTATTAGTGATGACATGTATAAGGGTTGGGTGAATTTTGTCCCAAAACAGAACTAGAAAGAGTTCAGTCTGGATCTTTGGCTTTCTGTCTTTTTTGCTTTAGTTGACCCTATTCTCCATGGGCTTCCTGATATCTGCTAAATGTGTTTTTCCGAACCTTTGGCGCCAACTTCTATCAAAGTCTTGGTGTTTGATTTCCCCCTCATAAGGCAACAAGGTGCTTCTGAAATGATAATATCTCAGACTCCTGTTTGCATAGCAAAACATTTCTGCAAGTCAGACACCGACATTCCTTGGTATGGCATAAAACCAAGAGGAGGATTTCTTTCAAAAGTTTTGTGATTTTACATTCAGCTTCATATGATCTGAAGAAGCTCCCAAGGTTGAAAGTGCTACCCAACATAGCTTGGTTAGTATTTCTGAGCTTTGCTAATAGACACTTTCTACAGGAAAAAAATAGCCACTTCACCCTAGGTTTTAAAAAGTCTTTTAGAAAATGGCATACGTCTCCCAATTATAGTCACTGATCAGTTTGGCTCTACTCCCCTCCCATAAAGTTTCTTAGCTAAGCTAACAGGAATCATTCTCGTAAAAGGATACCACTTACCCATTGCTTCAGTTAAAAATGTTATTTAGACATGTGGTACTCTCCTCCCTCAGTAACAGCCCCGGGTGTATGCTGTTTATAATTCCTAGTTTTGGCATTCAGTTAGGAACACTTCCTCATAATAAGGAACTAATTCACCATGCCAAAAAAATTCAACATGCCAAAAAAATGTAATTACTGATAAAAAACAATAAAGTGAAAATACATCAAATCATAACCAATTATTTAATACAAAATAATTGTAGTAAAGACCTGAGTGGTGTATTAGACTGTCTATGAGAATACTTTAACCACAATGCTATTTTTTGTTAAAGTCCAGTTAAACTGGACACATTCAACTTTCTAAAATGACATATGAGTATAATTCACTAAAAAGAAACTTATGTCACATAAAAGTGGATTAAGCTGTAAATGTTAACAAAAAGTTAGGCAACATAATGTCAAGTGACAACAATTGATAAATTAGATTCCTCAGGGGCATAGCCAGTAGCAGTCTGAAGCCAATTTGGATGACTAATTGTGCAGTTTAATTGGCTTGTCTTTTCATTCAGGGGAATATGAAGGCAAACACCATCACAGGTTTGTAAGCTAATTTGGATGACTAATTCTACAATCTAATTAGCAGGTATTTTTATTCAGAGAGTCACTTCCAGAAAATGGGTGGCCGCTTTCAGCTCTAGATCTGTCACTGACTTGCTCTGATTTCCACAGTTCTCTCAATGAAATAATTTGTGTAAACATTCAGCACCAATGGCAATTTCTTATAAGATCTGATGAAGTCAGTTGATGAAAGCACTCATCCTTCAAATAAAGGTATTTTAAATGAAGATTAAAAGTGTAAGAATTCTTATTCTATGGCAGACTTCTTAGAAACAGTAACATAAGTGCCATCTACGTAGGAAAATAAGGGATCCAACAGATGTTATAACAGCTAACCATAGACGGAATTGTTAAAAAGATATGACAGCTGTTTTAACAGCTAAACACACTTTAAATCAGTGCATGACCCCAGTAGCTTGCTTAGGATAGAGTGGGTACAAAGATCCCAACATTGATTTTAAGAGCTAAGCAAACCCCACAGAAAAACAGCACATGACCGCTGCAGCTGGTATCATGGTTAAATTCTGAAATATCTGTTCTAACAGCTTCAAGTAGCTGACTGTCAATTGCTACCCAGACCTGTGCTTTAATTTGATAGTTATGAGGTGTCTTCTAATAGGAGAATCTCAGATTGTTGGGAATCCTATACATCTTGGCGGTGACCACACAGTAATTAAACAAATGACTGCAGATTTCTGTACTGCAGTTTAACACCTACTTTTTGCATACATAGGGTGAAAAGGGAGTGAACAAAAAGAGAGTTCATCTTACCCCAAGGAGGAAGTCTTATGATCACATCCATTTCTTACACTTTTTGTCTTTCTCTTGTATATGCACATTTTATGCTTTCATTACAGCATTAAGTTTTGGAGCATGTATTATTCAGCTGCATGGAACACATTTTTAAAACAATTTTCTGAGTTTTATTTGGTTACTGATGAAAAATGATATAAGTATGTAGGTAATATGGGTACTGATAAATAAACATTTCTTTTAATCTAGCAATAGAATAGTATAGTAAATGTTTGAAAGCAACACTACAAAAACATACTGATTTACTAGAATTTCACTGATCATCAGAGCATAGTGAACCGGGGTTACAAAAATAAGGAATGGTCCATAAATTGCTTTGCATTTAGAGCAAAGTACAGACCCTTCATCTCTAAACATTTTGTTCAAAGCCTCCAGGGGGAGTACTTCATTTTAGGTAATGCACTATATCTAAGTGCATTTAACACATTGTATCATGAAAAACGAGTTCATGGCTCCTACTATCCATAAAGATAAAAGATTGAGTATTGCAACTTGACTGACCTCAAAACAAATGTTATTTAATGATTTTGAATATGTTTTGAAATACTGAAATGGAAAATAATATTGAATGTGAATCATTAAGTACTCTAAAACGTCACAGGATTGGTTCTACAAATATACTACACTCTTGGCAGATATTTCCACAAATAATTTCAGTCATTATAAAATATGTTATTCAAAAAAGAAAGAACACAGCAAATAGTTGCTGCATTTTTCATATGTTTTATGAGAAATAAACAAGTATACTTATACTTAAATGGAGAAGAATTATAAAGATGAATGTCAGGTAGTCAGGTAAATTTATTTAATGCTGGATGATGGAATTAAAGGGAATTGTTTAACTGAAAACCAGTTCAGGAAAGAGGACTATGAAGTTATGTATCAAAGAAATAAAAAAATATATATTAATTTACTGAAGAACAATATGCTAACTATTTGTTCTTCATTCTTCAGGTGAATAACCCTCATATAATTTATTCAAACACTTTGATTTTGAGTCCAGTGAACACCGCACCCAATGTCAGTGGATTGTCTGTTGATTTCATATGCAATTATCCAATGACAGTTGAATCCAGTCTTGGAATAGGCATTGTCCCTCTATACAGGTAAGACTGATATTGTAGTATTTTGCTTTCAGCTGCTTTAAATTCTGCATTGTGATTATTCTAAAGTAAGTATAATTTTGCAGAAACAATTGGGATGTTTCAGACTATGTAATGTGGTCATATTAATCTAAATATGATTCATAAAAAATATATATACTTCTATAATTACTGTATTTGTAGATATAAATGGATTTATAAGGTATGGGGTCCTCCAATATTCCGAATCTCATCTAAAAATATCAGTACTCATATTCATCGAAGTCATGTCTTAATGGTTTACAGTCTCCTGTGTCTCATTTTTGGGGGTTTAACTTTTAGTCTTTGACATTTTGAGCCACCTGATTAATCAGACAGCACTTCCCTCTCACTGTCTAATAAAAGCACTTGTGCCTAGTGAGTTTGCAAGGTTTAGAAATGAATAAAAATAATATATAAAACAAGGGGTTTATTCACCAATACGTTCCCCAGTTTCTGACAACCATGAGACCATCCTATAAAAATGTCAGTATGCTATCTCATTTTTTCCATTAATATCACAGGCTAAATGTATTAAATACAACCTCTAAGGCCTACAAGGGCATTTATACTCAAATGGAGAATAGTCATAAATATGATAAATAAAGGTCCTCAGTTCCAAAGTCCTTCTTAAAAACTGTCATTCATTCATTTATTAATTAATTCTCTGACACCTGCTTCATCCTATTCAGTGTTGTGGAGAGTTGGTACCTATCCCAGCAGTCAACTGGACGTAAGATCATAATGAACTAATCCTAGGTGCAGGGTGAGTCCATCACAGGGCATCAGCATGTATGTATGTATATGCATGCACGTGTGCATATTTTTGCCTCATATTTATGTCTGTTCCTCATAAAATCTGTGCTGGAATGATCTTGCAACTGAAGTCTGTAAATAATGACATACGTTTCAGACTTCAAATCCTTCAGAAAATGTATGCTAACACAGACCCTGTTACTCTAGCAACTTTCTAAGTTTATAAGAGAAATATTTAAAATCTGTCCCTATTTTGTGCCTTTATCCCCCCATTTTTCAGGCTTTGTCCAGATTTCTTGCACTAAGAGATTGAGAGGTATGGACACACACACTCACACACACACACACACACACACACACACACACACACACACACACACACACACACACACAAACACACTCACTTACTTGCATGTCTTTGCATATGGAAATACTGATGTGCCATTGTAGGCTTACTTTCTGATGACATCCAAAGGAGGACCACTCAATGATTAGACACCCCCAAGTGTTTTAGCATGATATCTCTGATAGGGTATAAAAGGATAGCCTGTATGACAACCCTACCAAAGAAGCCTCAGTCTATAAGGGTAGATCCAAGCTATAGCTTTATCAAAGTAAGCTGAGAATCAGCTCAGGAATGCTCATTCACACTCATTAGATGGAGCAGTTCCTCAGCTGAATGCTGTTTAATAGTATTGAAGAAGACTTCTGACGTCTTGGGGATCGAAAATGTACAGCTTCCAACTACTTAAACTGTGCCAGCTTCCCTTCCCAACCCAGAGCAAAAGAGGTGAAAATATGAATAGTTATGACGATAGCTGTCGATGTACTTCAAAATGGGAAGCTGTAAATTCTCTTTAATCTTAGCTTCTGAGTAGACTGGACCATGAAAATCTCAAAGTCGACTTCCTTCAGAAGGAAACAAGGATTAGCCCCCAATGAGACCCTCACTATGAAAAATGAGGAAGGGCACTGGCTGTATACCTGGATGTTTGGACAAGTGATTATTAAGCTGTCTTAGACAAAAACAAGCATAGTAGTGTGTGAGGTTAAACTCTCAGTCCTTTCTGTTCTCCATTAAGCAGATATCATGGTCTTTATTTCTTTCATTTTTTTTTTGATACAGACAAGGATTCATAGACAAGCACTATGCACCCATACAGAACCAAAAGGAGTATAGCCTGTAGTACAACATGGCCACTGCTAACCAAATATGTAGAGGGGCTTGCACAGTACTGTCATAACAACAAAAAGGCTACATGGTAAAATAGAGGCACCATGTTAAGAGAAAGAGCAGCATCAGGCAAGTCCAGTGATTGAGTAGCGTTATAAAAGAGTGTGTGAGCAATCGGCCTGGTGTCACCACCAAGGCATGTTAGTATGACATGTAGTTCATGTACATTAACTCATGCCATGAAATGCCACATAGCCACCACTCAAGGTCATCTAGATTTCCCAATAAGGGTCAGTACAGTAAAATGCCAACCCCCATTCATCATGTGAATCATATAAGGGGAGAGACAGGAAAGTAGTAAAGGGTGAATTACCAAGCAGAGGAAAATGCACAGGAGTAACTATAAGATATAAAAGGCATGGAGAGGAAGGCTAATATTTTTTGTGGGAGAGAAACCCATTTGCAATATATATAAAAAGGTAGATAGGAAAGGTAGTGAATAACAGCTGTGGATGTGATAGAAAGACTGATAAGAAAATATAAATTGCAGACACAAACATACAGAGTTGATATATGCAACAAAGGTGGGGATAAAAGTAGATGGACAGAGAAAGGTAGAGGGTAGACAGCTAGCTCATATAGGAGAGGAACATCTGGATGGAGATAGGCCACAGTCTGACACAGACAGAACACACACCCATCCATCAGTCACTACTCTGGGTGCTATCATGTGCAGGTTGGCACCGTTGATGGCCCAGTGGTTTGGTCCTAATAACTATACTACACACAAAGGCATGCTGGTAGCAAGGCAGGCATCCAGTTGCCAACACACCTTAGTAAATGCTAGACTCTCCAGCTGATGCCTGAAGATGATGGGAGATCCCTCTAGACCATTATCAGAGGATGGGGAGTCTATACCATCCTCCTGAAAAGCAGTCATGGAGACTACTATGAATCCTTCTTGGTCACCTTCAGAGTGATTAAGCATAGTGTGAGACAAGATAAAAAAAAAATTTGAAGAAAATGTATATAAAGATATTGAGCATAATAGGAAACCTTTTTATAGGTACACAAGATGTGGAAGGAGTAAAGACACAAATTGATAAACTGTTTGCAGATTCTAAAATTTATTCTCAGACACAACAGATTATAGATATATTTACAAAATCGTATGCAAAACAGTTTGGCTTCACAAAAGGGGTAGTAAGTTGTTCTAGTGACATCCAGGTAACCCCGGCTACTGGAATTAAATTAGATTATATTGAAAAAGAACTGCACAAACTGGATACAAACAAAGCACATGGAGGAGATGGAATTAGTAACAATGACCTGAGAAAACTTCAGCAAGAATCTTACAGTACCTTATATCTATTATTCACTAGGTCTTATAAATATGGGGAGATGATTCCTCAAGATTGGAGACATGCACTTATTAAACCTGTTTTTAAGGGAAAGGGGAGTAGGACAAACCTAGAGTCATATAGACCCTTAAGTCTACTTTCATGCTGTGGAAAAATAATGGCGAAGGTAATCGTGTATAAGTTATTGTCAGAATTGGATAGGTTGGGCCTTGAAACCATATAGCAGCATCCATATGTTGAAAACAGATCTATTACCAACTGTAACATTATGTTCTATAACAATATAATAACAGCTATGAATGAAAAATTGTGCTGTGATGTAATTTATATTGATTTAACGTAAGCATTTGACAGGGTCATACACATAACACTGATCAATAAATGAGTACAACTAGGAATTGATGTACTCGTGATAAGATGGATAGCTGCATGGCTTACAAATAGGACATGGCAAGTATCATACAGCAACTGCACAGGAGAAATCCTTTGTTACAGTCAGGGTGTCCCACAGGGTTCTGTCCTAGGCCCTTACTTGTTTAGATTGCATCTTTCAGACTTAACTTTTACATCTGAGGTGTTCTACAGTCTATATGCAGATGACTTGAAATTGGGTAAACTGATTGCATATGTTACAGATAAGCAGTGGCGGCTCGTGCTATCAGACTGCAGCCCTCCAGTTGTGTAGAAAAGAAAGTTTAAAAAATAAAATATTTATAAATGAATTATCTGGCTGCAGTGGTTTGCATAGCTGCGAGTCCGACTGACTCGCAAAGTCCCGGAACTCGAACTGCACAATTGTGCATGCTCAGTGAGTTCCGGGTTTTTTTTTGTTTTTTTTTTTTTTTTTATTAAATTAGATCTGATGTTGTAAATCTTTGTTTATTCATTACAAATAGGAATTTGGTTCCGTCCTCGGAACCGATACGGCCGTTTCCAAGCTCGCACCAGCCAAAACCTCTCAGCTAAGATCTACCCATAATGCCCCTCTCGTAGTTACTCCAGATCTCGTTTGCCGCATTCCTCGTCAGACGTGCTAGCCATCTCTCTCAAAGCTAAGTGGAAAATTGTTATTTTTAAGATAGTTTCTCCTCAAAATGTCTTATTTTTTAGTCAATTTAGCCTTTTCTCACTGCCTATAACCTGCTTTTATTCCCTACCCTTTACCTTGGTAATTAAAATTCTACCATTGTTGGTACTGTTCCTTTCTCCTGCCTTTGGTATACCCTTACTTACCACTTGTGGTATTTTTAAAATACCATCGTTGGTATTTTCTCACTTTTTTCTCTCCCTTCTTTTGTTTTTTCTATTAGGATAGCTATGTCAGACAAAGCTAAGTTGGGGTTTAAACAGTGTGACATGTGTGGGCGTAAGATGCCCAACTCAGACGGACATGCTCGTTGTGTCTACTTTTTGGGTGTGGACCATATTAA
The DNA here is from genome assembly GCF_019279795.1 of Protopterus annectens. NCBI lineage: Eukaryota > Metazoa > Chordata > Ceratodontiformes > Protopteridae > Protopterus > Protopterus annectens. The sequence goes on from NC_056726.1 coordinate 1,679,152,696, forward strand.
AGCTGACTGTGACATTTGTGCTAGTTTTAATAATAGTACACTAGCAGAACATAAAAATAAGCTTATTTTAAAAGGTTTAATTAAGACACCTTTTTCAGAGGCTCTATCTGGATCGGAGGTCTCACCCCCTCCAAAGACCAAAAAACATAAGGAAAAACGGAGTCACTTGGTTCCTGCATCTCCGTTAGTTATGGAACCGAGTCAGCTCCATGCTTCACCGGCATCCTTAGCACAGACCTCTTCGGCACCAGGCTCTGGATCTTCTCCCTCAGTGCTGTCTGTGATATTCACCCCATTTCAGTTCTAACCTCGGCACCACTAACTTCGGTGCCGACCTTGGATCCGACATTGGCTCCTATGACTGTACTTGCTTCGGCACCATCTCCGGCCATGTGCCGATAGTTTCTTTGGCTCCATCGGCTCCTAAAGTTGAATATCTGCCAAGGACAAGATACTCTCCAACTTATGACTTTTTTTGGGGGCAGAGGTTTAGCCCCTTTCTAGAAAGACCTGATTCACCTTTAGCAGCCTCCTTTAGATCCACCAAGGTTTTTTATGGATTAGATCTAGTGCAGGTTGTGGACCAGCTTCTGACAGCTAGGGGATTGCCCATTCCAGCTAAACCTTCAATCCCTCTTGGCTTGGAATCTTTTACTACATCTTCCTCTGTTTATCCTCCTCTGGCCTCTACCCAGGTCCTGGTGATCTCAGGACCGATGTCCACCCCAGTGCATACTGTCTCAGCTCCAACAGCAGTTTTTCCCCTGTTGGCACTGACCACCCTTGCTGCATTGGGTCCAGTGGAGCTGATGCTCTCGTGGAGCAGTGCTTGGACCATCCATACCTTGGTACCTAGCCTTGCTGCGATCTGTTTGCTTCCCCCTTAAACAACAAATGCAGAAGCTATTTTGCCCTGATTCCTCCTTAGGGGGAACCCCCAAGGGATGCTCTAACACATGATGGCCCCCGGGTCTTCTGTATGCCTTTCCCCCATTTCCTCTCATTCCAAAATTTCTCCAGAAAGCTCAGAGGTTGAGAAGCAAAGTGATCCTCATTGCCCCCTATTGGCCCTGTCAAGTCTGGTTCCCGTTTCTATGGCCTCATCTTATTCACAGCCCGTAGATCCTGGATCATTCCCAAGACCTGTTATCTCATCCTCAGGGACTGATTCATCTAAATCTCTACAGTCTCAAGTTTACAGCTTGGTTCCTCCACTTCCAATGATTGCCAGGCTGCCTGACATCCCATCTCCTGTTCGTGAAATTCTTCTGGCTTCACACAAACCTTCCACCAGGCAAGTTTATTCTAGTAAATGGACGAGGTTTTCTATCTGGGCCAAAGAACAGAACATAGATCTCTTCTGTATGTCTAGTCAAAAGATCTTTCAATACTTGAGGACTCTTTTACATGCAGGAGCCTCAGCATTGACGATTACTGTACATTTAGCAGCTATCGCCAATTTTCATAATGGATTTGATAATTCTTTGATTATGTCACACCGCCTATGCAAGACATTTTTGAAAGGAGTATTACACGTTAAACCTCCGATCAAGCCTCCCTTAGAACCCTGGGACTTGACTTTGATGCTTCAGTCTTTCACTGGTCCTCCTTTTGAGCCCTTTGACTCATGTGATTTAAAGTTTTTGTCATGGAAAACCTTACTTCTAGTAGCACTTACTCAGTGAGAAGAGTATCTGAGCTGCCGGCCTGGAGTGTCATGAGACCTTACTTGATCTTCCACATGGATAGGGTGTCCCTTCGTACTGACCCTTCTTTCTTGCCCAAGATCATTTCTGTTTTTTCCATTAACCAAGCTATTGACCTGCCGGTTTTCTTTCCTCAGCATTCTAATAGAGGGGAGTACCTTCTGCACACTGTTGATGTGCATCGGCAGCTTCATCATTATTTGGACAGGACTAAATAGTTTAGGAAAACAGATCTTGTTTGTGGCCTTTGCAGGACCTAGAATGGGTAAACCTTTTTCCAAAGTGACTTTATCCTCCTGGCTTAGAAACGTCATTACCTTTATCTACCAACAGAGTAAACTATCCTTACCTTCCAGAATAAAGGCTCATTCTACCAGATCTATGGCTACTTCTGTAGCATTTCATTCCAGAGCCTCTATGGATGATATCTGTGCAGCAGCCACTTGGGCAAGACCTCATACCTTTATCTCTCATTACAAATTGGATTTAGCCTCCAGGGGACAAGCATCTTTTGGTTCTATGGTGCTCAGGAATATCCTTCCTTAAGGCCACCCAGGAATCAAGTAGCTATGGACTCAGTCCTATTGTAATGAATAAACAAAGATTTACAACACCAGATAAAGAAGTTATGTCTTACCATAACGTTCCATCTGTGTTGTAGATCTTTGTTCATTCATTACTTCCCGCCCTCCTTCCCCCTGCCTGGACTCCTGGTGGACTTTAGGAACTCCTGGTTAGAGTATTTGCTCAGACAGAGCCTTCTACTATTTTTCTATTACTACCGCTATTATATAGGGGTGGGCAAACTTGATCTGTAGTAACTAGGAGAGGGGCATTATGGGTAGGTCTTAGCTGAGAGTTTTTGGCTGGCACAAACTTGTAAACAGCCATATCGGTTCCGAGGATGGAACCGAAGTCCTATTTGTAATGAATGAACAAAGATCTACAACACAGATGGAATGTTATGGTAAGACATAACTTCTTTTTTCTGTAAATCTGGACTGCTGTAAAAGTAGTCCAGATTAAGGAGAGAAGGCATCAGTGTGATGCCCAGAAGTCTATACGGTTTAACTGCATGGTAAAGTGGAAGGGGATTGGACTGCCACTTCTGCAGTCTCGTACTTGACATGGATGGCTGCATGGCTTCTGATTGGTTCTTGTTCTTTTCCCGAAAAAGAGAGCGAGAATCAATCCGTAGTAGCACAGTACTTTTGCTAGCGTGCCGTTGCTGAAACAAACATTATTTCTGCTTTTTGCTGACAGAGTTGAACTTGATTGATTCCCATTCTAATCCTAACTTTGTGATTGTCAGACAGACGGAGACAGACAGTCAAGTCACTCATTTAACTTTAGATTTACAGAGGTAGGTGTCCGACAGAAATATAATCCTCTAGAATATATTTCCTTGAAAGAGAAAAGGTATTTCACAAGTTGGGGCTGCCCCTCTACAGTTTGTTATATTAGATTTCTTTACCCATTCAGCAATAATTCTGTTTGAGCTGAGCATCTTGTGAGTTCAGACTATTTACAGTTCTCAGTCAGTACTCTGTGCTTCTGGTTTGTAGCCCATGGCTGATGCAAACGTATCACACTTTCCCTCTCTCTTTTGGGCCCATATTGTATTTAAAAATGGTGAGGAGATTGCTACATTTATGGCTGATTGATCTGTTAATGACATTTCCTTTACCTAAATATTTTGAGCCCTTGCCGTGAACCACAGGTCTCTCTAATGTGATTTTGATGCTATTAAGTGAGTTAGAGTAAGAATTCTATCTGTTGTAGGGTCTTTTTTGTCCCCTTTATTTTTGTCTGATTCCTGAGCAAAAGTGATTAGAGTTATGAAGCTCGGTGTTGTTAGCCGCACTACTACTTTGAAAACTGCAGGAGCGATTGATACTCATTCCATGGGCTGAAATAAGCAAACAGCAAAACTAGCAAATAAATATTAGCATCAGACTGACTTTGCACATCACCTGCGTGGTTGCACCATGTAATGGAAACATGTGTACAAGTCTGTACGTCCAGATTTCTTGTTGTAAGAGGTTGAGAGGTATGAGTCCTGAGACTGGAGCTGATGAAGGCACAAAGCAGCAGTTGATCATGTAAAGTGGTTTGCCAGCCTTGCCTACTCAAAGCCCCAGGCCTAGACTCTCTATCAGCAGTGCACCCCTCACTCATTGATGTACCACTACCAGTGTTGACTCAGGACTGCATCATCTCGAAAACAAGGCCAATTCATCTGGTCACGATTTTACAAGTTGTACCAGTTCCTTAAAGCTGTGGACCGTGGTAATCAAAATCCCACAGCCAGTGATGCACCCAGTTGTCAAAGCATGGAGAAGCAGCATCGCCAAAGTATATCTATAGCAGCCTGGACCCGTGACATGCTGACCAACATCGGGTTCCCTTTAAAAATAATATGCAACCTGGCCTGCTGTTAGGTATTAATAAATTAGGGGGTTTGTGAATGGTAGGACGTGTGTCAGAATCATCTCAGCCACTGGGGGCAGGTTCTTCAAAGAAAGTGTTCATAGCTGTTGCAGTTTTCGCCAAGACTTGGACATCCAGATCTGTTTTGGAAAGTTACATTTAAAGAAACTCCTCTTTTCTGTGGATTTGTCAGTTCATATTGTGAAATGGCCAGAAACACAACAGCAGATTAGAAGGTAGAGTAAGACTTTTAATTAGTCAGGTGCTGCTTACCTTTTGGTTGTTGCTTGCGTTCACCTTCTTACAACTAACGGTAAGTCGTTAAGTGATGCAGCTGGACCATTTCTAATTTCCCGCTAGTTTTGGAAAGGCATTTTCTTTTGCTACGATGCATTTATAAGCAACCGTGAAAACATTTCCTTGTGTACTTGCACACACAGTTCATCAGGTATACTATGAAACTAGACCGGTTTCTGATAAGGATTTAAACTTAAATGTACACTACACACCTGCATGTGTATATTCTATTAGAGTTAGTCTGTTAATGTGAAATGCATTCTGCAGTACAGTACGAAGACTTGATAGTTTCTGCATTCAAATGACTGACTTGATGAATCTGTGTTTAATCTCTCATACTTAATCGGGGACAAGAAATAATTTGCTTCTATTTTTTTAAATGGGGGCATGCTTGTTTTTGAAGGGTTCCCTCTAGGGAGAAATCTTAATGGTAATTGTAAATGAGTCAAAGATTAATTTCTGTAACATGGTACAGATGAAATATACTTGGGTACAGCCACAATATATATTATATACATACAGATGTTTCTTTTTAAAAAAAATGCTGGCATTTGGAATTACACTCCCTTTTACAGCTATGAGTATTCAGTATGTTCTTTTTTGTTCAGTATGTTTTATTCTGAAAGCTGGCAGGGAGGTCCTGGGAGTGAGGATTCTTTCACTTCTTAGACTGCACATTCATAAGCAGGCAGACCAGTATGCAAATTATTATGGTAGGTTAGTAACCCAGCATAATTCTAACTTTTTAAGTATCAGCAACCATTTTTCAAGTGTACTGTATTGTTTGGGACTAATGTACAGTGGTAGTCTATTTCTTGTACCACACTATTTTCTTTCTATTCCTGGAATATATTTTAGGTACAGATTTTCACATCGCATTTTTGGTCTGTTTTTCATAAAATTGTGGTTTTCTGGCAAATTAGTGGCAAATCATTAAAGATTGAAGTTAGAAAATAATGACAAACATTTGAGTTTCAGATTTCATACCCTTCAGAAAATTCATACTAATGCAAGACCTACTGTTATTAACTTTCTAAGTTTGTAAGAGCAATATTTAAAAATTGTCCTTATTTTTGGGTCTTTGTCCCACTTTTATTTATGGCTTTGTCCAAATTTCTTGCTCTGAGGTTGAGAGTATGACAAATGTGTCAGGGCCATCACCATTAACCAGAGACATTTCAAATTGTGACATACGTGTTGTAACCCACTCCACCATGTAGTGACTTTGGATGTGTCCAAGCAAGGCAAGGAGCAGTTATGCAGTGTAAGTGTGCAGAGTATCCTCCATCCAAGGTAGGCACAAGTAGAGTCGTGGCTTTTCATCTGTCCTTGATTTTGCAGAATGTTCTAGTTTTTTGTCATATTTTTATACTGTTGATTTATGCGTATTATTCAAAAAATGCATGTTGTTGAATGCCTGCTGCTCTGTTTATGTAGCAATGTTTTAATGACCATCAGGTAAGCTTGTCTGAGATTGTAAGATGCAAGTAAGATTTAATAAGCATACCTTTTAGAGAATTATCAACATTGAAAGCCTTTTTTGTTGTTGCGATGCAGAGAATGTTTACATACCTAGATAACGTATAAGCCTTAAGTATTGAAATGCATATGACAGCATTTGTAATAAAGGACAGGATTACAGTATTTTCAGAAGCTTATTACATTTGTTGGAGACTTGCAGTCATCTTTGCAGGCTTTACTCGTAAACTAAACAGAATGCCAGTCTATCATGTGTTGTCCATGACCTGTGCAGTAATCCTTTAAGCAATTTATCTTGAGCTTGTTTCTTATTTGCTGTTCATATTTTACTTTGATCATGTTTTCCCCATGAAACAAGTAGATAGTTGTTGTCAGGCAGCAGGTCGTTTTGGATAAGAAACATTTTTACAAGTGGAGGTATCACAGAGATTGCTACTTTCAGCATGTTACTTGGTACTTTTATAAAGCTGAATATAAATTATAATTAGAACTGCAGTGCAAGGAGAAGTGGTTTGAGTTGAGTGCTGCTTGTTTTTTTATACTTGATTTTGACTGGCATTCCAGTAATGTATTTAAAAAGTAATTTATTTTTTCATGCCTCACAACCTTTTTGTATCCATGTAGCCAATGCATTTAAATATTTTTTCTTCTCCACTTCATGTTGCCTAGATTGACTCTCATTATGATGGTTTGGCTCCCAGGGCAGCATATTTAATTAAAGATTCAGTTTTTGTGGTTTTGAGCATAGCCCCGCCCCTTCTAGTTGGACACACCCCTTCCAATTGGCCCCACCCACTCAGCTGTCTCCTGCAGCTCCCCTTTGATTTGAAGTCACCAGCCACCACTGCAGGTAAGGCATGTCTGCAAAATAACTTGACTAAATTGACCATTTGGGCACAGGAGAATAATATGCTGATAAATACATCAAAAACTAAGCATATGAGATTTGGTAGGCATAAACTGAAAGGTGAATATTTAATACAGCACACAGTGATTGAAACTGCAGACTCATTTAAGGACCTGAGTATATGGGTAGATTCAGCTATGTGTTTTTCTAATTATATCAACCAATTGGTTAATGATAGTTTATAGAACTAAAGGTTGTATAAAAAGATTTATAAAGTCTAGGAAATCAAAAATAATGAAGTCATTGTTTGTTAGTTACATTAGACCCAAACTTGAGTTTGGAATAACAATATGGAAACCCTATAAAAAATAAGCACGAGTAAACTGGAAAGATATACCAAGGGTACCCATGGATGTGAAAATTTAAGTTATTATGAAACACTAAAATATCTGAACTTGTACAGGGTTTCTTACATATATCTAACAGGAGATCTTATTCAGGTATATAGGGCATTTAGTGACAACCACCTCTGGGAATGTTTGGGGTTAACAAAAAGTACTAGAGAATCATCAGATAACCTATGTAGAAGATTCTGTAGGAATAAGAAGTGTACTCATTGATTCTCTGACAGAGTTGGTGATTCATAGAACAGGCTACTAAATTGCATTAAAGCAAGTACTAGTTTTTATAATTTTAAGAACAGCCTGGATACTTATTATGGGAACAAATGTTTTGGTATATTGGCAAGCTAGAAGGACATTAATGCCCGTGCTTGAAGTATTTGCATGTATGTATGTAAACCCACTCATGAAATGCAGACCTGGTGACCTCTGGTGATGTAGCACTGGAGGCATCAGTTAGGGCAGGCTGAGGTGACCACTGCTGCACCACCATCTCTATCACAATTGAACCCACAGAAGGGTAACAAAAAACATTTTGGTACACACACACATGTAGTACACATCCAATTGCAGTTTTGCAATAGGCTGATACACGTGGCATATGCAAACATCTGCTGTGAGAGTCTCTCACACATTCTGAAACAACTTATCATTTATTTTATTTATTTTGTATTTATTTAAGTTTTATTACCAGGTAGTATACTGATCTCAGTGGGACAACTGCAGGCACAGCCCAAGTGAAAACAGTCACAATGCTGAGAAACAGTAACCTAAAGCACCGATAATAATAATAATGTGTTGAAATGTTGGAATGTGCTTTTGATAGTATATGCAAATGGAATAAATTCTAGTCAGTGCTATAAAGTGTAGAGAAGATATTAAAAAGGACGAGGAGGAGGTGATTAAAGGAGGGGATAAATAACTTTATAGGTTTGATGACGGGAAGTGATGAAGGACAAAATAATTTGTAAGATTAAAGTAATATGCCCTGCATGAGGGTCTTGACACTTACTTTGGTCTGCAGTAATTTCTTGAGCTGTGGTCTGAATTCACCGTAAGTTAGAAAATCCTTCAGAGGGGTTGGAAGTAATTCCCAGAGTTCTGCTGCAAAAGTGGAGGATGCATGTTAAGAGCAGTGAAGTCTGGGTAAAGGAATCTGAAGACTGGGAGCAGAATGAGAAAGACGCCTGAGATTGTATGAGGAGATTTTAGGGAAGAGTTTGTATGTGGGAAAAGATTCAGGATCAACCGTTTTGTAGAGTAGTGATCCGAGCATCAGATCAGTATTCTGTTTTATTATTGGAAGCCATTTGGCTTTAGTATGAGGCAGTGATGGTCATAAGGAAGGGAATTGGTAATGACGTAACTTATCTTATTGGAGATGGGCCAAAAAAACAGAATTCCCTATACTAAGTTTAAGATGACCATTTCTCTAAATATTCCCTTTTCTGCTAGGTATGGCAATCTCAAAGTCAGTATATATAAGTTCAGGGGAGGCTGAACCCCCTACATCAAGGGGTGCAGGGGGTGCTTACTCCCCTGAAAAAGGAAGTCTAAAGGAGAATAGCAAGGTTCTATATTCACTCCTCTCCTACATTTTCAGATTTTTTTAGCATGTTGGCACTTGGCATTTATAAATGCTGACATTCCTCAATAGGGAGACAGAGAGGTGGCGAAGGCTAAGGATAAGGCGTATGAAGAGTTGTATAAAAGGTTGGACACTAAGGAGGGAGAAAAGGACCTGTACCGATTGGCTAGACAGAGGGACCGAGCTAGTAAAGATGGGCAGCAGGTAAGGGTGATAAAGGATAATGAGGGAAACATACTCACAAGCAAGGAAGTGTGTTGAGCAGATGGAAAGAGTACCTTGAGGGGTTGATGAATGAAGAGAATGAGAGGGAGAGAAGGTTGGATGATGTGCGGATAGTGAATCATGAAGTGCAGTGGATTAGCAAGGAGGAAGTAAGGATAGCTATGAAGAGGATGAAGAACGGAAAGGCTGTTCATCCCGATGACATACCTGTGGAAGCATGGAGGTGTTTAGGTGAAATGGCAGTGGAGTTTTTAACTAGATTGTTTAATGAAATCTTGGAAAGTGAGAGGATGCCTGAGGAATGGAGAAAAAGTGTTTTGGTCCCAATTTTTAAGAATAAGGGTGATGTGCAGTGCTGTAGTAACTACAGAGGGATTAAACTGATCAGTCACAGCATGAAGTTATGGGTAAGAGTACTGGAAGCTAGGTTAAGAAGGAAGGTGATGATTAGTGATCAGCAGTATGGTTTTATGCCAGGAAAGAGCACTACAGATACAATGTTTGCTCTGAGAGTGTTGATGGAGAAGTACAGAGAAGGTCAGAAGGAGTTGCATTATGTCTTTGTGGATTTAGAGAAAGCATATGACAGGGTGCCTAGGGAGAAGTTGTGGTATTGTATGAGGAAGTTGGGAGTGTCAGAGAAATATGTAAGAGTGGTACAGGATATGTACGAGGGTAGTGTGACAGTGGTGAGGTCTGCGGTGGGAGTGACAGATGCATTTAAGGTGGAGGTGGGATTACATCAAGGATCAGCTCTGAGCCCTTTCTTATTTGCAATGGTGATGGACAGGTTGACAGACGAGATCGGACAGGAGTCCCCGTGGACTATGATGTTTGCAGATGACATTGTGATCTGTAGTGAGAGTAGAGAACAGGTGGAGGAGACCCTGGAGAGGTGGAGATATGCTCTAGAGAGAAGAGGAATGAAGGTCAGCAGGACTAAGACAGAATATATGTGTGTGAATGAGAGGGAGGATAGAGGAATGGTGAGGATGCAAGGAGTAGAGGTGGTGAAGGTGGATGAGTTTAAGTACTTGGGATCAACAGTTCAGAGTAATGGTGAATGTGGAAGAGAGGTGAAGAAGAGATACAGGCAGGATGGAGTGGGTGGAGAAGAGTGTCAGGAGTGATTTGTGACAGACGAGTACCAGTAAGAGTGAAAGGGAAGGTCTACAAGAGGGTAGTGAGACCAGCTATGTTATATGGGTTGGAGACAGTGGCATTGACAAAAAGGCAGGAGTCAGAGCTTGACTTGGCAGAGTTGAAGATGTTAAGATTTGCACTGGGTGTGACGAGGATGGACAGGATTAGGAATAAGTATATTAGAGGGTCAGCCCAGGTAGGAAGTTTGGAGACAAAGCTAGAGAGGCAAGATTACGTTGGTTTGGACATGTGCTGAGGAGGGATGCAGAGTATATTGGGAAAAGAATGCTAAGGATGAAGCTGCCAGGTAACAGGAAAAGAGGAAGGCCTAAGATAAGGTTTATGGATGTGGTGAGAGAGGACATGCAGGTGGTTGGTGTGACAGAGCAAGATACAGAGGACAGGAAGCAATGGAAACAGTTGATCTGCTGTGGCAACCCCTAACAGGAGCAGCCGAAAGAAGAAGAAGATTCCCTTACCTATTGTAGTTGTTGCTGGGGCTGACAGGTATGTGGAGATTCACTTTGCCCAGAAGCACAGTAAATTTATTTTGGTCCATATTTTTTTCAATGCAATATTGAACATTCAGAGATTAGTCTAGCCGGACTCCTAGATATTTGAAATAGCTGGGTGCTTTAACTGGAGTATTGCTGAGGTCAGACTAAGTTCTCTGACTGCTACTTGACAAGTTTACAGAAACTGGAATTAGCACTGACTCACTTCCATGGGTCAGAAACATTCTCACTAACAGATGTTTTAGTGTTAGAATTGAGTCATCCCTCTCTGTTGCAGTGCCTCTCTTCAGACGAGTCTTACAGGGCTCCATTCTAACACCTTCTAATCGTTTCAATTTTTATCAGTATAGACTCCCATTTACAAATATAAACTCAACTCTGAACTGACCACCACTCCCTCAAAAATTGTCTCGTCTAACACAAACTAGAACCCCTCTAATACCAAAGCTATGCTTTGTTACACTCCAAAAGCTAGCCAAAACTCCCAAAACCACTGCAACTTTGACTTCAGCAGTACTACAATTGAAACATCTAACTCTTGCAAGTATGTAGAAGTCTGGCTAGACCAATCTCTGAACTTTTAATATCACATGTAGAAGACTCCATGGCACCTATGGAAAATAGTAGAAGCTCTATTTATTTACACTTATAATGCTATTTACTATTATTACATGCATATTAAGGACTTCAACTCAATCCAAAATTATATATCATATAAAAATTATTTTTTTCATGAAATAAGTAAATTCCAAATACACAATACATCTTATTACTATCATTTTACACTTTTTCCTCAACCATTTTAGCTTGTTTATAACATTATTGATAAACCAAATGTTATTATATAACAGTTCCTGACATTTCAAACTGTATAATACCCGTAATATACCAAACAATAATCTATTAAGCTTTCTTCTTTTATTAATACCTTCATATAGACCATACATATTTACTTTTAAAAAGAAATCCCCCCAAATTCATCTTTACACATTTTCCGTTCTTCTGTAACCTTTCCACATTCCATAAAAATGTTTCATAGCTCCTTCAGTATCACATATGTTACATGTTTGTCTTTTATCTGTTTATACTTTAACTTTGCTTTAACAGGAGATTTTCCAGTAGCCAGTCTCAATATTAAATCCCTCATCTCAAGTTCATTTTTATATCATTAATGTCTGTCTGTTACACCTATTCGAATTTCAACCCCATTATTGTCCCATACTTTAATGTAGTAATACTTCTCCATTATATGTTCATACCATTTATCTCTTGTCTTAATCTTCTCATCCTGTTCTATCTTCCATCAAACTACAATATTGTATTTTTTCATCTTCCATCATCTTTTTCTCTTTCTTTTTTAATCTCATAAATGTTTATATTTTATACTCATTTCTCCAACATAGTCCCTTTGTTTTGAAAAAAAAACTCATAAACCAATATATATGCATAGAAGCTAAAACACTATAAGATTTTTTAAAGCTAATTCACCATCTTTAACCAAACAACAAAAAAGTCTCTTTTAACAGGGTTAAGTCTTGACCCCTACAAAAAAAAAATAGAATTCGTAATAGTTCTTTTTCCAGTTACACTGGAAAAGTAAACACTACAAATATCCTAATTTTTCCTAAAATATAACTATGCATAAGACAAACTTTTTTCCCATATGATTACTCAGAAGATTTCCATGTGTTTTCACTTGCTAATTTCATCTAATAATCACAATCCATTGTCTCAAAATTGTCTTTTCATCACCAACACTAACCCTAATAAACATATATAAATTTTAGAAAAATAAATGCCTGCTGATTTTACAGTTTCACCAAAACTCTTATTTTTATTAATTTGTAATCCTATCATTTTCATATGTCTCTCGCGTTCAGTAATTCCTTCCCTACTCTACAACTTATTCTTAGCAACAATAACCAAATGATCTGCATATAACATATATACTGGTATTTTCACAATATCTTTAAATATAACTTCAACATCGATGCCTTCTTTTCAATTTTTCCAATTATTGTATTCATTCCTAAAACAAAAATTGTTCTACTTAAAGGGCAGTCTTGCTTTACACACACCTCTCTGTTTTTATTTTTCTAGAAAACCAACTATTAGTTACTGCCTGTATACATGTTTCATATACAGTCTTCACTACCTATATAAACCTTTTCTCTAAATCCATATTTTTCTAATATGTGAAATATTATATTATGATACACACTGTCATAAACCTTCAACACCGCAAGCTACTATTTTATATCACCTACTCCATTTTTAATTTCCTTAACTAATTCTTTCACAGTGATCAATCTTTAGAACATCTTCCCTTTATTCCATCTTCCCTTTATTGTCTGCTTCCTTTATTACTTTACTCAATCATTTTTGCTATATATTCATAAATATTGTATAATCTATATTAAGTGCTAACTGCCTCCAGTTTTTATTACTTTTTTGTTACATTTCTTTTTATGTATACAAACTTCATAATCACCCAAGTAATTCTTTTATCAGAAATACCAATATTAAGCATTCATTCATAATTTCAGATACCACCTTTTTCTTATCTTCTTCTAAAAATTCATACCCCAAACACAGGAACTCTATAGACATAGAATAACAAACAGTGAAGAAAGCAAACCTGTCTGATAATGTACCCCAGCATCAGCAGCAGCAGCACCTGTGGTGAATGGTAGTAACTGTGAAGCAGATGCCATGGTGCATGTCTGGCGGGGAACATAGCACAACCACATGGCTCTATGATGTCCAGCTGTTTGGAATGAACCATGAGCATTGGGTAAATAGGGAAGGACATGCATAAAGGACATAATAAGCCCTGTACCTATGGTGAGACATGGCAATGCCTTGTAAGGCGGGTGTACATAATACGACGATGGGGCCAAAATCCAGGGATCTAAGGAGGCCATTTCTCATTGCTACAGTGTGTACATAGGGACATTTATAAAGAGCACTACAGTAGCCTACTAACCAGCTGCATTATTGTGGGAATGGGAGCAATGACCATATATGGATATTTTTAATAACATGCCATACATGCCAGTTGACTGATTGTGTAAATCATGCATATACAGAGCATAGTAGGAGCCCCCAAGATAGGTAACAGCTGAAAAAGTTCACCACCCAGGAGATACAGAAGGCTCTTCATACTCATAGCATGTGTGTCCTGGGCAAATATAGCATGGACAAGATGTAGTAGGACCAAATATATCAGGAAGTGGTGCAGGACATGAATGGAGTGGTTCACGCTAGTAGGTCTCTGCAACACATTTGGCAAAGGGTAACTAGTATGATATTACACACAAAGGGCAAGACATGAGACATTGTCAAGGACAATGCCACCACAGGGGTGTGGACCACCAACAGAGAAGTAGCTCAGAGAGGAGGAGGAGTGGACCCTTGTACATAGGGAGTGATTGGATGTGAGAGCTGGGGTGGAATGGCCACCTGAGTGTGAGTAGTTGACACACCAGGTTAGTTGTAACCAATACACATCCATTTTGTATAGTACACTGCATATGTGATTGGACTGACTCACTAAGTACCTTCTGTTTTCAAGTATCCCTAGGCTGCAAAGGCAACAACCCGCATGTCAAGGCATGTGTGTTCTGATATGATATACACATATCTTGATGTCTACCAATAAGTTTACTACAAGAGGGAAATAGATGTGTAAGTAAGTACTGCCAGTGGTATCATGTGCCCATGCTTTCACTGGTTCTTCTAGTAGAAGAGCCAGAACAATAAGAGCATGCTTGACAAATAGAGCATGCCTGATGTTGGTAGGCCACCTGTAGCTGACATTGATGGTGATGAACACATGACACAGTGTTATGATATAGTAGCACTGTCTGCAATTATGTTGTGGGATGGATGACACACACATCCCCCACTTCAGATGCCCATGTGGAAGTATAGGCTGGCCCCCATAACCTCACTATGATATAGCAGACATCTTATAATGGGTCTGTGTCAATTGGTCAAAGGACCAAATTATTGAAACCCATATGTCCGAGACTATATGGTCAACAGTTTGATTCGTTGAACCATTCTGACTGAGATTACAGTACAGTGGGGATCAGGGAATTTGCCCTTTACCCCACTGTAGTGTGATCCCAAAGTTGGTATAAATAATTAACAGGGGTGTGGAGGATGTAGGGGGGCTTGCCCTCTGCAAAAATGTTGTTTATATTGTTGGCGGGTGTTGTGTGGATTTATGTCATTGTTTCAATAAACTGCATTGTTGATCATATGGTCTCAACAATATGGGTTTTAATGTGTTTTTTCAATAAACTGACAGAGATCCCTTATAACTCTGAGTCCCTTGTTTGTTCCCTTAGAACTCTGAGACCCTCCTTTGCTTCCCATGAGTCCCCAGGCCACACAGAATCTGAAATTCACACTGTCTCTGTTGTGCACATGCACTTCATAAGGTGCAGGAACGGGAGGGGGGGTTAACACTGTTATGACTCCAGGTCTGTCCCTGTTCTGGGTACAAAACTCAGCATAAATCAGCAGAGATGCAAGTCATTGATCCAGGCACAGAGTGTTGCTAACACTAGCACTGTGGAAGTGAAGAGTGTGCTTCATAATTTGTGGAACAACAAGCAACAACTTCACAGTGGCATAAAGTGTGTGGGCAGGCAGCAAATTATGCTGCTGAGGCCCTTGGCAACAGATGTTGCCTCCACAGTGCTTCTGTGACACACTGGGTAACTGCCCTGTGCTCTTCCTCTGCAGGCTATGCGATCCATTGCTGTGAGTGGATACAGATGTGTCATAGCCAGGACATACTGAGTCTACTCAGACTACATAGACCATTACTGAGACAGCATCACTCTGAGGTAGTGTCACATTTCCTGCCAACCCTGGTCACTGGCCATCTCATGGTTATGGGTACTGACGCTCTTTGAGCTCAACCCCTAGGTCATCTCATCAGGCTAAAATCAAAAGCCGTTAGTTATACCCCTTAAGTATTCTCTCTGAGCACACACAGAACCACACCTGCTCATGGCTTTCATCCACATCATGGATGATAATGCTGTGTAAACTCACAACATGGAGCAACCCATCAGGGTGTACAGCTATAAGCCTGCAGCTGGATACACCTTGCCATAGACTGCATCAAGCCTTGACACCACAAATCCAACCCTCTGGACATTGCCACTGCTCTGCTCAAAACATGGCAGCTCAACTCCACCACTAGAGGATGTGATCTGTGACTCCCTGCATGGTTGTTGTGTTCACCTCCCATGATCCTACTCAATGTTGTTTTTCCCTGTCATTGTGTCTCACCACCTATGCAAGTGATGGTGACTGTACTTTGTTCAAATGGGCATGAGTATGGTCATGTCTGATGCACAGAGTGGCCAGGTCATAACCTGCCTTGCCTAGCCTTGGTGTGATAATCCATGTATCATTTTATTCTATGTTGCCTATATTTTGACCCATGTTTGTGGGCCAGGCAATGACTTTTTCGCAGTTCCACAATGTACTTTGCCCACCTTTGCCATATCTATGGTAATGCTGCTACCTGTTCATACCCAGAGACTACTCTCTGTCCTACTGCTTCTGCTCGTAATGTTAAAAAGGGCCCTGCTGGGATGTACCCCTGTTGCAACAACTGTTTCTGCAGTGCCATATTGTGTAACATGGCACATACCATGCAGATCTTGCAGCAGGTATCAGGTGCCTATTACCCCACCAAACCTCTCACATCAGCAGAAGCATTCCTTGAGATGTCCAAACACATGCTCTACAACATTTTATGTTTCAACATTGCATTGTATACCACCTCTACCATGATCCTGAGGTTTTGGATGGGGAGACATCGTCATCCTCAGGTCTAGGGCTTATCTAGCATTGCCTGCAGCACACAACAGTCATGCCATTATATGTGGCCTACTCTCATAGGTTCATAGGTAGGTACTAGGCTATCAGCCCAAGGGCCTACGTAAGCCTAGCCAACAAGGTTCCCTGGCTTACGCCACCCAAGAAAGTTATTTTCCTGTGCCACTGTCTAGCAGAGCCACAGAAGTGATTCCCGGGGTGTATTTCCTATTTCCCATCCACTCATCAAGATTTTTCTTGAAGAGTGCTAATGAAGAACTTTGCTTGACATAGCCTGTTCCAGAGTATGGGAAGTCTCTGGGACAAGAATCTATCCCTCCAGCATGTCCTGTTTATTGTTTTGTCAAGGTTTAGGCCCCTACAGTGTGATTGGGATTTCTTTAGGTGTAGCTTGTCCAACAGCTCTGGGTTTGACATAGCTTTATATGTTAGGCAGAGATCACCTCGGAGTAGGCAATATGCTACGTTGTAAAGCTGGAGTTTTTTGAGGTGGTCAGTGTAGGGGATTTGTTTGAGGCCAGTAATCTTCTTTGTGAGGTACTTCGGTGGCCTTTCCAGCTGCTGCAGATGTCTTGTGAGGTACATTCCAAAAGGGGCATTGTACTCTATAATGGGTCTAATGAGTGCCGAGTAGAGGGGAACAATGACCTTTTTTTTCCTGGATGAGAACCCTTTTATGATGAGGTGTGCCACGTAGAAGGACTTCCTGACTACTGTGGCGATGTGACTATCAAAGGAGAGACTACTGTCCACCTGGGTCCCAAGGTCTCTTTATCACACATTCGGTGTTAAGTAGATTGCTGCCTATGTGGTAGTTCATGGGTACAGAGTTTTTACCAAAGGGGATGAGACTGCACTTTTTGGCATTGAGCTTGATGCCGTGGCTCTGACACCAGGCATCTGTCTCAGCGAGTCCCTTTTGTAGGATGTCCACATCATTTGGGGACTTGACTATGGCTCCTAGTTTGCAGTCATCTGCAAACTTCGTTAGCCAGAGGCCTTCTGTGTTAGCCTGTACTTCAGAGAAGTAAATACCAAACAGGAGAGGTTTATGGCAGGGGACCACCAGATTGGCTTCCTTTTTTTGGAGGATACCGTCTTGATTCTGTTTGGGATAGCACGATCCATGCACTCATGTAAGTGCTTATAGAGTGCATTTGTGTAGGATTCAGCAGTTGTAACTGTATTGTCCATCTGCATGGGTGTCATGAAGTTCACCACTTCTGTCTTAAGAAGCATGAAGTTGGCTTAGGAGAAATTTTTCACAGTGGTTTCCTTAATGGGGGGTGGAGACGGGATGTGGATATCAAGGGTGATTAGCTCATGGTCGGATCAGACCAATGAGGACTTGACTTCAGGTGTGGAACACTGGTCACTCATGTTGGTAATGACTAGGTCTAGGATGTTGTTGCCCCTGGTGAGGGTGTGGATAAGTTGATCCAGGGCAATGGAGTTTATGAATTCCAGAAAACGTTGAGCTAAGGAGTTGGTACATGAGTAGTTTTCCCAGTTAATGGTGGGGTAGTTGAAATCACCCATTATTAGGGTGTTTGGTTGAACCCTAATATTTTCCAGTACATCAAGAAAAGAGGAGTGGGAACCCTGGGGCATGGTGGGGGATCTGTAACAAGCTACAATTTGGATTGCAGTTTTGCCCAGAGTTAGTTGCACTTGGATAACCTCGGATGCATTATGCTGAGCAACTAGCCTGGAGGTGTGGATATCCTTAATGAATATGGACACATGTCCACCTTTGGTGTTTCGGTCCAGGTTACATGGCTGAAAAGTATGGTATGAGTTATAGCCTGGTAGTCCAGGGGTGCTGTCTGGATCCTTGAACCAGGTCTCAGTCACTACACAGATATCGATGTTCTCCATTTTAAGGAGTGCCTCGAGTGAGTGCATTTTGAGATTTAGACTTCTAGCATTGAGTAGCATTACCCTCAGTTTTTGCTTGCCTGTTCCTGTTACGGTGGTGTATTTTTTATTTGAACCTTGCCTAAAAAAGGCACTACAGGGGCAGCAAGAGCCTTAGCCAGTATCCAGAATCCCAGGGGTGACAGGTGCAGGCCATCTGTGGCAAAGTATCGTGGTCTGTCGACCATGTCATCCCAAGTAGACAGGTAATGGATCCCCTTAAAATGACACCAGAAGCTTAGCCAATTATTGAAGTTAATCATTTTGTCCTTGTATTGTGGTATCATTCTGGGTGATGGCAGGATGCTACTCAGGGCTAGGGTCATACCTGCCTGGGCTACAAGATCGGAGAGCTCTTCCATGTCTCTTTTCATGTCTTTTCATTTTCTTGCAAAATAACTGTGTAATGCCCAGTGTGATACTCCTGTATGTGCACCTACTGTCTAGGTGACCCTCCGGGAAGTTCCCTTGCACAAACTGTTAGTAATGATCAGACAAGGGGTATGTATATTATTAATGGGAACTGTTTGGGTAGTAAATGGATTCATTATATATAAAGGCCATGGATGTTACACAACTCCTGGCAGTTCAGGGAGTGGAAACTTGTCCTGCTGATGCAAATTAATCTTTGTGGACCAGATGATGCCTTGATGGCAACATAAAGGATTATGATCGTGTCACCGATCATAACCAGATAATTATGTGCTAAAGACATGAATGTCAAGAATTTCACCTCAAGATTGAAGCTCAAGAGGTGAATCTTGGCATCCATGTTGAGAGCTCATGAGGAAGGGTTATGATTAGAGATCAGATCATAAATCTTTATAGTGCATGGAGCTTAATCTGCTCCATGTACTACCAGTTACAGAAGAAAAGAGCCAAGTATTTTACTGGCTTTCACATAGTGAGATCTGTAAAACAGATAGTAGCACACCTCTCACCTTATTTGCTTAAGAATTCTGGTGGGGGGGGTGTCAGAAGATGAAAATTAGGAACAGTTTTTAAATATTCTTGTAATTCTTTTAAAAAGTTAATAGAGCAACATTTTTTGCATCGATATGGCATATTCTGAACAATATACAATGTTTGAAACTCTAATTTTGGCAGTTTTGACTGACTGTAGTTATTAGTGATTTACCAGCAAATAAAAAAAATATAAGGAATACAACAAAAACTTAAGGATAGTTGCAAGGCAAGGACAGCAGGCAGAAACAAAGCTGTTTTAGTTTATGTTGCATTCCTTTGTTGGCCAGCACTGTCCATTGTTAGTCTATAGTATGGGACTTGATTGTAACAATCATTACGGGGGTGAGTAATAATTGTTACATGCACACCCTAAGCCCTGTATGATTGAGTCCCAGCCTAGAGAAGTGCTTAACTAGTTTATCTTTTTCCCGATGTTGGAGCATAATATTGGTGCTGCATGCACTATGTGTGTGTAATCAGTGATTCCCAGAACTTCAGTGAAATGGGCTACATTGTAAAATGCCCACATAGTGGTGGTTCTCTCCTCTGCTTTCATGGGCCACCAGATTTGGCCCTTAAAATGATGCAGTATCCCTAATGTGTCCTCTTTAGGTCCCTAGAAGGTCCCTGTAAGGTTAATGATACATATGGAAATGTGTAGATATGATATGATACCTCAATTAGTCTCAGTTTGCTAATAGTTTTATATTACATAATAGAGTAGGCTGGGCTTATGCTCATGTTATAATTCAATACATTATTGCTTTTAGTTGGGATTGTGTCATTGTGTCTTCTGTATAACATCTATATAATGAAAGGAAAGTACAAAAAATATATATTATAACATTAAATCTTAGGAAGATGGTAGCTCTGTTTTTGTTTGGCTAACATCAAACCTTACCTAATAAAATCATCCAGGTTCCTTTCAATACATGGCAGTAAATTACAAAAGAGATTGGCTTTCTGAAGAGACCATCCACATACATAAATGTAACAATCACTTAAGAAGCTGTGGTAAGAGAAAATATTAAACTTAAACATTTGTAACACCAAAACATCAAATTGGTTAGGAGATGAGCTGTAAACATGTTTTCATGCTATATGCCAAAAGAATTCCCTCTTGAAATCAATGTCCTCCATTAGTGAGAAGAAACTGAAAAAATAACTGCAAAAAGAAAAATCTGTGGTGTCCCTCATAGTCTCAGAAAACCCAGTATGTCGCCTATACTGGGTCAAAAAAAAAAAAACAACATCCTTTAACTTTTGAAGTAATAGGATAAGAAAGGAAAGCAAATTTCATTTTTGAGTTTTCTGACTGAAGCAAGAAGGCAAACCTTATTTCCCTGTAATATTTGTTCATGGATGATAATTTTGAATTGTTTAACTGCTACTAAATTAAGTAATCTGGAGATTCAGAGGATTCAATTTTAATATGCAGACAAAAGTGTTTGATACATTGTTTCCTCAGCTCTGCTGTTTTTTATTGTGTTCTTAAGCTCATTGAGTCTTCTTTGCTCCAGCTCTTATGCTAAGTAAACTTCACCCAGTTTCCCAAACCCTAGTTTGTTCCCACCTTCTAGCTGCTTATTCCAAGACCCACAGTACTTACCCTGTTTTTTATATACAAATAATGCTTATTTCAATGTTGACTTGTATTTCAGTTAGAGATTATTACTTAAGAGACATCAAAAGGATTTTTCAGGGTGAGAGCTACTGTCAATTGGAGCATTTGAATGAGCATTCATTAAGATGTACCAGCCTGTATTATGACTACATTATACAAATAGGTTATAAAGTGGACAGTAGAGAGAACCATGGTGGTCTGAGGTTAGAGAA